>NC_081414.1:524639636-524757136 GCF_030272615.1 Cryptomeria japonica | reverse complement strand
ACCCAGAATACCTAGTGTTGAAACTTAAGCTCTGATACCAAATGTAATTTGCCCCGCCAGAAACCCTAAAGGAAAACAACACAATCTAGGCAACTAAAGGGTGAAATAATTAAAAAAAAACAAAAAACAAGTGCATTAATTATAACCATTGCACATCTAATAACACAGTGGAAGACTAACACATGATTCCCTAAGGGTTACCGATGAAGATTACTTCGTAGATTATATTAACACCACAGAAAATCCTATTGTTCATCTAAATAGGAAAATAAAATGCTTAAGACAAAAACTACACATACATCCATATTCCATAATGAAAGAATCAAAGTACTCCAATGCATTCATTTCTCATAGATCATATATACAAAAGATTAAGGCAACTAAAAAAACAAACATTCCAATGATTCCCTTTTACAATATCCATAAATACATGGTTGCCAATAATACCACGGATTACAAAGTTACAAAATCAAGGTTACATAAAAGTATGATACAATGACCACAAGGTCTCAACTGAACAATGATCACGAACATGAGCTGGTACGTGAACCACGAACCAAGAACACCAGCGAAGCCCTTCCTCGCCTGAAGATACATTCCAGAACATCAGATAGGAAGTGGCACTACCACCTGACCATGTGATCCCGAAATGGAACCACCCCGCCATGCTAGGAGATAGTATAAAACACTCAAGCAAGCAAAGTAAGACAAGTACGAAAGGACTACAAGACTCCGCAAACATCCATGTGACTCAACTCACAAACACTAGTGACTCTAAGGAGAGAGTGTCATCACATATCTTAAGATGGATACCATGGTATAGCCTCCTAGGTCCCGACTCTCTGTCTTGGTAACCTCTCCCGGCTTCCAGCTCCAACTAAGTCTCATGCAGACCCTACCAATCCTTTCATGAAGACAAGGTGGTAAGTTTGCCATTCCAGACCTTCTCATAACATTATGAGCCCTGTACAAGCACTACACCTATGCACGAGGCACATTATCTTAATTAATATTTATTCTAACCACCCCCTAATCAATTATTGGGTTATCACTTTTTATCTGACTTCCGACGGGTTATCCTGTCATCCACTTCGGGCATGGCCCCCTCTCGAAAGCCATTCTCTCATAGGACACTACAGGAAAGGTCTCTCTACGAGAACTCTATGGCGAAAGAGACATCCATACCTAATCCTAACAAACCACAGGTGAAGGATACACAATCACTAACCAAAGATTGACCATTTGGACAAAACACACAATGGCTCACATCAATAAGGTTATACATCAACACCTGACCAAGGAAATATAATAACATAGAACACAATGACAACTCAACCAAAATTGCAATGAAATTTAAACTTGACTGAAAACACCATTTACACAAGATCCTAGTACATGCAATCTTTTCTTAAAACAACAAAATGTATAAATAGCTTTCCAATTAAGACTTTCAGAAAATAAGAATTACAACTATATTAATACACTATTTAATAAGTCATAAACCTAATGTTTCATCTTTTTCGTAGTTCAATTATAGAGTTTCTCTCTTTATCCTTTGACTCTGTTTCTAAAGGATTGGGTGATCTTATTTCTAAGAGTTTCATTAAGTTTAATAAATCAACTTTCATGAAATATATCATTAATGCATCTATACTTGCATGATTGCAATTTAAACAATTATAAATTGATTGATATTGTGACTCTAACTCTTCCATTAGAATATTTCATAAATATAAATTTAGATCATTCTTAATCTCTTAAATCATTTCAACAAAACATACTAGATTTGAGCCTACCTCAAGAAACACGATCCATGGCTATTACGATCGTTGATAACTTCAAATAGTCTGCAATACATCCGGGTTCCAATGCTTTCCACCTTGACTCTCTTCTATCTCACGAGATCTCTATTCCGAGTCCTTACCCTTTCTATATTTTGAGAATTTCTCTGATAATAATAAAGTAATTAACACTCATTCAAGAGCGTAACCCCTAAGTTCGACACTAAATCAGAGATGATCATCGTTGATCTTTTATGACTTGATCGTAAACACATCAAAATCTCCACTATTCCATTCTCCCTAATCTCTTGTCACTCTTCTACGTTCTTGCTCTCCTCTATCTTGCTCTCTTTTTCTTTATTTCTCTCTGCTCCAACTTGCTATTTTCTATCTTCCTCTATATCTTTTCCTACCTTCTCTTCTTCATTCCATTCTCTAATCCTTCGTTCCATCTCACCTCCTCTTCTCTTCCAACTCAATGGTCTATATATAGGGTTGTCATCTACCTTCTTTCCTATTTTTGGGCTATCTCTACTAGAGGTGGATTGATTCTAAGTGACACCACTCAAGATCTAATTCTATCATAACAATCCTAATCATATTTTAATACCTATGTGTTCACCATGCAAATTATTTATTATCTATTTTGTGACACCTAACCTCTAAAGTTGCTAAGTCCATAATTATAGATTATCCATGAGGCTTTTAACTCCAAGACTAAGTTGACTTTACTAAAATTAACTTCCTAAAAACATGCAAGTTAAATAACTATCTTATACATGTTGATCATGGTGGGTTTACGTGGGCTGGTGAACCACGTTACTTTCCAAGTTAATCCCTACATTAATTGCTACCCCTACATTAATCCCTACCACCACATATCTTAATGGACATGGTTGCATAACGATCGGTGCCTCCCATTGTATTCGCTACAACGTGGGGTATTTATTTACAAAGGGAGGAGGGTGGTTGGTGGTAATACCAACCCCTCCCTTTTATTAAGGGGGGTGGTTGATATTACTATCAGCTACCCTAGTTATTGTTTTAAATAACTTTATTAAAACCCGCCACCTTCTATTTTATATATCACATGTTTATTTAAAAGAAAGTCTAACGTAAAACTTATGAGAAATAAGAGATATTATTTAAATTATATATATGTTTAATCATAAATACTTATTGTGGATGGTCATAATCATATAATTAGGAAATAATCACTTAAGCATAATTAAATATATATATCTATATATATATATACACACGAATATGCGTAATTGACAAATTCAAGTTGTCTACCATTTGACTAACATCTATATAACAATCGATTAATTATTTTATACTAGGTCGTAGAATTCAATTATTCATCTTTTAATTAGTCATATAAAAATAATCAAATTAACCTCAACTATATTCACTTTTGAATATACAAATTTATAATCGATTCCTAATATTTAAAATATGTACAACTAAAATGTAATTCCGAAAACCAATTATAATCGATAATTTTCACCCAAGGAATGTAAAAACATAGAATCACTATATATTTCAAATCATTAGTCAATTTTTCGTCCTATATAGACAGATAAAATGTAAGATGCAATAATTAAAATCACTAAACACACAAACTGAGCAAACCTCAAGCAAATACTCATAAAAGATCAAACAACAAAATACGAAGGCCAAATAAATTGATAGGATGACCAACTGATGACACTCACACGAGTGTAACTAAGTAAAATAGGGTCAACTACTATCTCCTCCACTTCCATTGGAAAATATAAGGCACGCTCAGACCTGTGAAGCCAGGTGGAGACAATACCCTATACCTACCCGGTACTTGTACCTGCAATATCCTGCATCACCAAACCACACATGCATATATACAATATAGAAAACATGACATACACATCGATGAAGGAGAATCGCGATGTTCCCTGTCGCATCAAAATGAGTTTAGTAAAATCATCCCTTGCATCCAATACACTCGCAGACAGACAACTTATAATACCACATTGCATAGATAAAGTAAAGTGTCAGTACATAACAATAATCCATAAAATGCCATAAATCACAAGTACTGAAATACTGTAAATAAATTATGCATCTCATATCCATATAAAGCATGAAATAATGTCATATAAGTCTGAATAACAAATCATGGTAATGTATCCACTAAAAAACAACCAATAAAATATGAGTCCAATGAGTTCAAACGAGTAGGGGTACTACAAAAATAAGGCATAAGAGATTTTTAGGCACCAATTGCCATTATTATTCCATCTACCATGACTCTTAGTCAAGATAGAAGCCACTATATTCATGTGAATGCAACGCCCATCCATTCTAGAAAATAAATAAAAACTTGTAAGAGACGTAAGGATGATGACAAGGAAAACTCTTCCATTATGAGCGATGGCAGAAGCTTGATATGGAGGACATTAACACATTGACTGGGAGACAATGCTTTAATGAGAGGGATGGCGTGAGTGGTGGGGCTTTTACGCTAGCCAATAGCATTTGCTTGAAGGTTTTCAAAAAGAGGGCATGCAAAAATACTCATCCTGGACGTATCTTGCAATGGTCAACTACATTGGTTTTTGCTGGAAGGTCAGTAGGTATCAAGTTTAATTATAAGAAAAGCCTTGTGCTAATTACTCGTTTTATCACATATTGAGATGGATGACTTGAAAGGTTGAGAAGTAGGTGGGGATAATCTAGTTCCTTAAAATTATTTTGATTTATAAAAGGATATTGTCTATTATGTGATGCAATCTAATGGATTTTTAATGTGGGGCATATGCAAACATATATTCATATCTATATAACTCATTTAAGTATTTAGCAACGAGGTATTCTTTAATATGTTTTTTTTTTCCTTGAGTGTATAATGTGAATAGAGGCAAGATGAGAATAATGTAGGGAGGGTTCACCATGGGTGATCTAAATGATGATCTCTTGCATAAGCTTTATTATTGTTGTACTTTAATGGGGATAAGTTGTTCTTACTTAAATGTTGGGTTATGGGTTGGATGGGAGGGTTGTGTGTGTCATCTTCTTGCTCCAAAATTACTTGAGAGATCCTTTATGCATTTTTATTTAAAACCTTAGACTTCAATATCATTACTTCACTGAATTGTGAAAATTAGGGATGCAATTAAATTGGTGACTATCATCTTAATGTTTAAAAGAGTCAAGCCTTCTTGGAATGTGTAGGTATAGTATATCCTTAAATAGGATTTTGTCTCTGCTTCACCTAAGTGGGTGGCAGCCGACAAGGAAACTGTCTAGGGAATTTGACCCTAGAAAGGGTTGCATACCCACTCTTATACCATCATATTAGATGGTTTTTAAATTGTTTTTATGAACTATGAGGTCTTTACGCCTTCACGTAGGCAAGGCCATCTTTGATGAGCTCCCGAGACACTAGGTCTGGTCCTTAGGTCTCTTGCATGCTTGAGTTTTGATTGATATCGCCACTCCTTCACAATCTTACGCATTCTCTATTAATCTATGCAAATTAGTAAGTGATTGTTGTAAATTGATCCAATCAAAGTAATGATTCATGATAATCATGTACCTAACTTCCCTCTGATCTTGTGTTGAATATCTAGACAAATAGACATCTTGCAGGTGCAGGTATAGGAGGTCGAGAAATCACATCATGAAGGAATGCAAGAGAGACTTGGGTAAGAAGGAGGTATATTGTGTTGGGAACTAAAGAAAGCATTAAGATAATGTTTATCAATTAATCCTATTTGAAATGATAACTTGTTATTCGCTACTATTGCTCAAAGTGTACAACGTATTTTGTTGTGATTAAACAAAAAATTGTAAAAATAGTAAACTAAGGTGCATCTCATTTATGTTTTGTTGTGTTTAGTAAGTGTGCACGTTTTGGGAATTGAATTTCCACTGAATTAATATGTTATTTGTGTTCAAGTGAAATTTTTTTTTGTTAGTGTTGTGTCATGTTCACTTGGTTAAAAAGTGGGCATGACACATTGTTCCCTACTAAATGTTCAAACATTGCAATCTCAAACTAAAATTGATCAATACATTATTCAAACATATTTCCCACTCTAATTGCTTTTGAGCTTCTTCATCACCCCTCTTGCATTGTTCTTCTTTAGATTTGCATAGTTGCTTTGCAACTTTTAATTCTTCTCCTATGCCCTTTCTTTTCCTTTGTTCCTCTTAAGCTGCTACTTTGTGATCTAGGGCTTTATATCATATACATGCCATTCTAGGAGTGTGATAAAATAAAGTTGTCACTTTTTGCCTATGTTGGCTATAGAAATCATTAATTATTTTTCTCTCTCTCAACAATAACAACCAAACCTTTAAGAATTCAAAGATAATATAAACTAATGATTTGTGACATTTCTTATATATATTCTATTTGTCACTTGTAAAAAGATAAAATAGTAATTTACTCATTTAATATTTTTTGAAGTGTTTTCTATACTTAATAATATTTTTTAATGAGTAATATATTTGGTAATATATAGCTTGAGCTATAAATGAAATATTCTATAGTTTTTGTAGCATAGCATTAACATTGATACATAGGGTAGACATTTTTCTTTGTAGTTTTTTTTGTTCCATATCCTATTTATTATTGATTTTTTTTGGTTCCATATCTTATTTATTATTGATTTTTTTTTTGTTAAATATCCTATTTATTTTTAATTTTAAAATGAGAATATATATAATTTGAGCACATATTTCCTCATAATATAAAATCCTTTGTATATATCCAAATTTTGATTAGTTTTAATTGAAAGGAGAGCCTCAATATAGAGGATGGTTTTAGTTTTTTAATTTTTTAGCGTTAATGCTATTTTTCTGTGTGAAACAAGTATGTTTTTTGAATGAATCTAAACTAATTAGAAAATAGTAAATACACATGCATGCACACACACATATTGACATACACATACACTGACATGCACATGCACATACACATACACATACACATACACATACACATACACATACACATACACATACACAGACACAGACACTCCGATGCATACACAAACCATTATTTTTTTGTAATGAATCTACATTGATTAGAAAATGGAAAATTCACATACATAAGCATACAAATAATTTTTCGCAATGAATCTACTTTGATAAAAAAAAATGGAAAATACATACACACGCACACATGCATGCAAATTTTTTAATGAATCAAACAAGTAATTTAAAAAAAATGAATCTAAACTAATTAGAAAATAGAAAATACACATGCATGCACACACACACATATTGACATACACATACACCGACATGCACATGCACACACAAACATACACACCCACATAGACACTCATATGCATACATACACCATTATTTTTTTGTAAAGAATCTACATTGATTAGAAAATGAAAAATTCACACACATAACCATACAAACTATTTATGAATCTACATTGATCAAAAAATGAAAAATACATACACATGCACACATGCAAACACACTAAAAAAATACATATTTAGAAATCCTACCATGAGAGCTATTTTCATGTAAAATTTTATTTTATGGTGGATTTATTTGATCACATACATGCTCACATGCATGTACACATTCACACACACACACACACACATGCATACACAAATACATATTTAGAAAGCTTACGATGAGAGGTACTTTCATGTAAAAATTATTTTATGGTCATTTTTTATCTTGAAAAATGTGATACAAATATGTTCATACATGTTCAATGAAATCCTTACATGTAACTTGGAGGGAAAAGAGCAACAAATACAATGTTTAAGGAACACACATTTGCATGTCGAGGATATCATCTACAATGAGCTTAATTTACTTTTTCTTGTGTCTTAAGATTGGGAGCATACTATTTTTCATAAATTGTTAAATAAGCATGTGGCCCACAAGTGAGGCACAACCTTTATGCTTTCACCTAGATTTCTCTTGAGCCAAAGTTCAATTAATGCTTTAAAAGCATTAAGTTAAGCCTCTATATCTACATGTAGTTATGATATTTGACACTTCCTTCTCCACATGTTTGATTTGGAAAACATGATTTTCATAGCATATCCTTTGTGCTTGATACATGTTGAGTCAACTTATCATTAGTTTGATTCAACACATTAGTGGTTATCATGTGTGTTTTCACGTGCTAATATCTCTATTTTGGTGCATTAATGCATTGCATGTTTATTAAGTGTATATTAATTCTTCTTAGACAACAACCAAATTTATCTTACACATGCTTTGTATTGTTGACCATTTTTCTTTTTGGTTTTTTTGTCCTAGTGTGCATGTGAGAGATATTCTTCATCGAAGAAAATGTGCGATAACAAAATATCTCCATCAACCATGTATTTTACAATAGAAAGATTTTATATCCCATATGACCAAGTCTCTCTAACACATGGATATTAAAAAGAATCAAAATATCATAGATTGAAAGCAAGCAACTCACATAGTGTTGTCTCCAAATTTGTACCCTACATTGGCGTTCCCTTATAGCTCTTGTCTCTAATGTCTTCATATTCCTTTTTTGGCTCCTTTTGCATTTATTTTTCAAATCTTATCTATATCAACTCTTGTTGTTGTTGTTCATATGGTTGTAGCTAATGTGGTAGTGATTATATTTGTAGTGTTTGTGTCTATGGTGGTGTATTTGTTGATACTTTTGTGGCCTTGGAAAAAATGCTCTTGAAGTTGTTGGTACATGGACTTGCATTAGTTATGTCTTTGGTACATTTTTGGGCTCTCAAATGGATACGTTTGTAACTTTTTTTCTTTATGCATGCTTGTGACAATGAAGAATTGACCACACACTTTCCCTTCACATCTTCCACCATTCTTTGCCCTTTTTGCTTCTTCACTAGCATTTTGTGGTGCACTACCTAGCCCATCCCAATCTTATGGATAGATGAACCTCAAATCATCCACCCTTATAGAATGCATTATTGATACATATACAATACTAATCATGTACATTTGGCCACTACATCTTCACAAAAAAACATAGGGTAAATCATGAGGCTCCAAGTCAAAATTAATATACGTGAAAATTACCCTAGTGTTATACCTAGAGAATTAGAATTGTATCATTGGAAATGCATCCATGATTTTCTGTGTGCATTATTATTGATTTGTGCTTTGTTTTTTTAGGGAAATTAGTCATTCCTTCATATTTTTGGTATGCACATTCACACTATTTATGTTTGATTTTGTCCACATCAAGTGTCTAAAGTGAAATGTAAAGACTTGATTTTTCATACTTGAATCCTTCCTAGAGATAATGTTAAAGTAGTATAATGCATATTTAATAAAAACCCAAAATATAAATCATTATTTATGTTCCAAGATATCTACACATGTTTTTCACCACTTCATTTGCAAAGTATGCATAATAGTCATAATTGGCTTCATTTCTAGTAATCTTATATCTTGCATATTTGCTCCAATCTACATTTGGTCACTATAGGCTATGTGTAGAAGTTTCAAACCCATGTATATACAAGTCACTTGAACCTTACTATTGGCTATTTGATCAATAAAGATCTCGTGCATGTATCATCAAATTCCAATCAAAACATCTTTCCTCACTAATGATTAAACATTTATCAATAGGTTCGCTTAGATCTAACTAAGCATTCGTGACACCTTTGTGTATTTTATTGATGAAAAATGTCGCTAGCTCATAAATGGACTTTGAATTGATAACAATATTTTGGACTAAGACAAAAACATGTTTTGAAGGGGCCCCAAAACCCTTTACAAAATGATTCTAAGAGGTATAGAATCAGATATTAACATCCAAAACAAAATGGGCTGCATGGATAATCATAAGAAACAACAACGAAAGAGACATCAAAAGCCCAACTGGGTGCAAAAAGACAACAAGGAGACCAAAACCAGACACAGACAGAGCCAACAACCAGAAAACAACACAGACCCAGTTACATAAGGCTTTTGAGGGTCTCAACGACCTTAGCCTTAAGGACATTCACTGTATTAACAACAGTCTTGATAGCTTTGTAATCCACATTCAAAATAGCCACCTTTTTCTTCATATTCCCCCGGGTCCTTTTGTAGGGTCCTTCTCTAGCCTGAGCCGCCTCAACATCATCCCCAATAATAACAACAACCTTATCCGACTGCTCCAGACTATTCACCATAGTATTCATAACAATCGTAGACTGTTTGACAATTTTGTGACTGCTTGCCATAATAGTTTTGAGGGTGTCCTGGATCTTGTTATAGCCTTCCTCAACACAGGTAATGCGATCCTCCAACCTTTTTTTCAGCTGATCAACCCCTTCACCCATCTTATTGATGCAGTCCATAACCGACTTCTTCTCAGCCTCAGTCCAATTCTCCTCATTATTCTGATTACCTTGAGTAGAACCAATAGGGATCGCTTCCATTTTGCTTCCCAGGGCTCTTTGGTTGATCCTTATCTCCTTTAGTCCATGGAACAACCATTTGAACATGTTGAAAGTGTCAATAGCATGTTCATGAGCCATGCCCAACACATTATCATAATCATAATCCTCCCTCTTATCGTTAAGCTTGACACTTTTGGGATGAAGGTCTTCAATACCAACCACTCCCACATTACCAGTCTCCTTATTGAATGAAGGAGAGCCCAAGACATTAGGACATTTAGGGTCCTTACCATCTTCTTCCTTTTCACTAGAAGAGGGGGAGCCATTCTTAGCAGAAGAAGAGGAGGAGGACATATTAATATTAATTAGGGTGAACTCACAATACTGGTTCCCATGTTTTGACCAACTTTGACACTTAGATGAACATTTTGAAAAAAACCTTCACTTTCTAACACCTATAACTTCTAAACCGTTAAGAATTTGAAGATGATGTAGAGTAGTGATTTGTAACATCTTGTTTGTGGATTCTAAAATTATTTTTTTTCAATTTATTTTGAATAAAATTTTATTGATTTTTCCATCTCCCTCAAAAAGTAGATTTTTACAAGAAAGAGCTTTTTTTAGGAGTGATGTGCATCCTGAAATGAATAATTTTTTTTCCATAAATGATGAAAACTTAATTCTTTTGAATTGGTTTGTAACATCAATAACCAAAGCATGCCATTGTTTTGATAGTGATATGTTGAATAATTTTCATTTTATTAAGTTTTGAAGTCCGACTAATTATAATTTAGATATAGGTGTGCGTTTGAACACATAACTTGTTCTATATATATAAAAATTGAATTTTATCCTTTTTTGTTAGATTGAAGACATCAATAACTAGTGCATAAAGATTTTTTAAATTTTTTTTGAATTAGCTTACTATTTTTCCCAATGCATTGAACAAAGAAGTTCATGTTTGGTGAAAAACCTACATTCATGAGAAATAAAATAAAAATATATTAATGAAATTAAATATATTAAAAATTATACTATTTGGAAATCTTCGAATAAGGACTAAATACTTAAAAAACTAAAACTTTGAAATGAATTCATATGACCCCCCAAAAGCTAATGTAAAATTGGTTTTTTATCAACATTTGATAGATGCAAATGAGAGTCCACTACAAGTATGATTTAGAAGTAGAGAGGTTCTATCCAATAAATTTTGATCTAAGAGACTTTGATCTAGCTCTCCTCAATTAATTAATTCAAATGGGACCTCTTAAATCTTAAATCATTATATTTTATAAAAAATGTATGATTTCAGCAAAAATAAGGATGTACCTAAAACTGGGAACCAACATTGTGAGTTCACACCATAACAATGTTCTTTTGCCCTTTGATACCCTTCCTCACCTTAGGTTTTGAACTTGAGGGTTTTTCAAAAAATTTTTTTAGGGGAGGGGAATTCTCTTCAGACCCAGACCCAGAGGCTTCATTGTCGGAGTCACCCGCACTAGTCTCATCATTCTCATAAACAATATGGATATAATCATCAGGGGGACAAAGAGAATGGAAATGGGCATCAATAAGGACCAACATGCCTTCATGCAAGATGGGAAATTTGGAAGGGTTCTTGCGGTGGTCACTAAAATTGACCCTAAGAGTAGACATGTGATAGAAAGGGAAATACATCTTCACACCATGGTGAAAATTATTCAATATAACAAAGTGATGTCCATACACCCTAGTATAACAACCATCCAAAGCAAGGTAATTCATGATTACCCTAAGAAGCTTTTGCCAGAAAGACTTAATGATCATAATGTCATAGTATCTGGCCATTTTTTTAACAAATTTGGCCCACTTCACCTCCTTCTTGGGGAAATTCTGCACAACCTGCTTAGTATACACTCTGTCTTTGTAATACTTCATACCCTCCATAGATAACCCTGTGACCTGTGCAATAAGGCTTCATCAACAAGGACCTTCCGACCATGGAGAACAATCATCCCATCCTTCTAGTTCTGAGAAAAATAGTTCATGACATCCTGATTACACCCTTGTAGCCTCTCAATGTAGAGAGTGAACCCCCCTTTCTCCAAAATCTGCCATATCTTCTTTTTATTCTTCAACCGCACACAACTAGGTGGCTCAATTCTTTTTCTCTCACCACCCATTCTATCTTGCTCTCTGTAACACTCTCTGCAAAGAATTTTCAGAGTGAAAGTAAGACTCCAGAAAATGTTTAAACTCACCCACAAAGCATCCAAAATAAGTTCGCATCGATTCTCATGTCCTCTTTGGTCACCTGTCTCAAAAAGGAAGGTATCAATAACTCTAGAAACACTTGGAGTCATTATGGCACAATTTATCATTAAATTTACTCCCTTGACTTCGCTTGTGGAACAAATGCAAAGAAAAATCTGAGTCCAACCTATCACCACAGGTCCAACTAAGTTGTGCTTTACCAGTCACTCCTCTATTGGCAAGGAAGTCAGCCGCCACATTGGCTTGTCTGTATACATGAACAATAATGCATCTATCAGAGGTTTTAATAATATATTTTGCCTTCTTCATCCATATATCAAAATTCCAAGCCGGAGTAGATTTGCCCTTTACGTAGTTGAAAATATTCTTCGAGTCTCCCTCGACCCAAACAATCTTAAGTTGTATTGTTTAGCAAGTTTTAAGTTGCGATAGGCTCCTATAGATTCTGCAACATTATAAGTCTATTTTCAAAGAGGGAGAGCAATAGAAGAAATGAAGTTTCCATAGTGATCCCATATCACCCCTCCACAGCCTGCTTGACCAGGGCTCCCCCTAGAGGCACCATCAAAATTGATTTTCACCCATACTTGGGGTAGAAAGTTCCAACTAATGTTGTCCCTAGGTTTGACCTTAGGTTTTACCAAATGAAGAAGATGAACAAAATCCCAATCCTTGATAACATTGGCTTCATACTCCTTAAGGATTCCACTTTGAAAAAGATCATTGGAGCTAACAGTCAAGAGATTATCAAAGATTGATCTAGAAATTTTCTTGAAGACAATATCAGGAGGGAGATGGATATTCCAGAAGATAAGATTATTACGTTCTTTCCATAAATCCCACCCCATGTGAGGAAACACAAAGGACCATATCTTCTTTAGGCGAATATTTCTAGAGGGCGGGTTCCATTGGTGAACGAACTCCTTTATGGCCCCCGGGAGAGTCCAACAAAGACCTCATTTCTGAAGCACCAGAACCCAAATCTCAGAAGTGTAAGGGCAGTGTAAAAATAGATGATCAATAGATTCAACATCCCTCATACACAAGTAACATCTATTTGGGATAGAAAATCCTCTCTTAACAAGATTGTCTGTTGCTAAGATTTTATTAAGAAAGAGGAGCCAAAAAAACACATTGACCTTAGGAGAGAGGTCCTTGATCCACACCTTAGAACACCAAGAAACATGGGGTTCATTATAGTAATCCACATAACAAAAAAAAAATTCCCATTAGGAGTGAATTTCCAAATAAGCTCATCTTCCACACCATCCTCCAAACCAAAAGAATTTAGGGAAAGCTGCAAGTGAATAAAAGAACGATTAACAACAGAAAGATTCACCCACTTATCCTTCCAATAGTCAACCACCATTAAGGCAAAAGATGCAACATAAATATCCTTTAAAGATCCCAATATAGGATCAGAAGCAAGCAAGTGATTCTCGATCCAACAATCATCCCAAAACCAGATTCTTCTGTCATTCCCCAACATCTAATAGGCTCCCCAACTAGCACTTCCCTAGCCTTGACCATATTGTTCCAAAGATGAGAACCATCGAGGATATGAGAAGAACTCCAAAAATCCTGCAAAGAATGAACATTAGAGAGGTATTTATTGTGTCATAAGGTGTTCCATTCCCTTCTACAGTCATAATATCTCCAGACCTGTTTAGCCAAAAGGGAATTGTTAAAAGTTTTAATGCTTCTAATTTCCAATCCACCATATCTCCTTGGCTTGCAGACATTCTCCTAGGAAACCATAGGGATTATTTTCTTTTCCTCAATCCCATACCAAAAGAATCTTTTCTGAATTTTATCAATAATTTCAACAATTTCAGAGGCAATCTTGAACAAACTAAGAGCATACACTGGGAGGTTATTAAGTGTAGCTTTCAACAACTGAATTTTACCAGCCTAACTCAAAAGGGTGCCTTTCCACCCAGCCAACTTCTTATTAAATCAACCAATTAAAGAGAGTGAAAATGAATCAAAAGGTTTAGATCCCAGAGGGAGACCCAGGTAAGTAGAGGGGAGCTTACCTTTGAGGAAACCAAGAATGTTAGCAATCTTTATTTGACACTTCTTAGGAGTATTAATGAAGTAGATAGAACCCTTGGTTCTATTAATCATCTGTCCAGAAGCCTTTTCATAAAGGTAGAGAATCGATCTAATGACTTTGGATTCCCCAACAAAGGAGCTTCCCATTAAAATGGTATCATCAACAAATTATTGATGAGAGAAAATCAAACTGGTGGAAGATGGCTTAAGGCCCTTCAGAGATCCTTCCACCACCTTTTTATGAATGAATCTTCCCAAACTTTCCGCCATTATAGTGAACAAAATAGGCGATATAGGATCACCCTGCCTTAATCCCCTTGAGGTTATAAAGAAATGGGAGGGTGGTCCATTGACAATGACTGTAGTTGAAGTGATGGATATAAGCTACCTAGTCAGACTAATGACTTTACCAGAGAAATGAAAAGCATGAAGAACTTTTTTTAAGAAGCACCAATCCACCCTATCATAAGCCTTAGCAATGTCCAATTTAATAGAAAGCCTTGAGACTTCACCTCCAAAAGTGAATGGATGTTTTCATGAGCAACGATGATGGAGACAAGAATCTGTTTTGCTAGCACAAAGCCATTTTGTTGAGGAGAAATCAGAAGAGGAAGAATCTTCAGCATCCTCGACGTAAGGACCTTGGAGATAATTTTATAGAAAGAATTGCATAAGCTGATAGGCCTAAAAGTATCCAGAGAATCACCCCCCTATTTCTTAGGGATGAGGACAATAAAAGTTGCATTCAGTTCCTTCAGCAGGGATCTAGCTCCAAAAACTCTTTCACAATATTGGACACATCTTTCTCCACAACTTCCCAAAAGTGCTGAAAGAAGAACATAGGAAATCCATCAGGGCCAGGAGCTTTACTGCCATCAAAAGAAAAGACATCACTCCTAATTTCCTCCTTTGAAGGAATGACAACCAAATTACGATTTTGGTTATCAGATAGGACTTGAGGTATGATATCAACCAACATATTTTGAGCATCCGGGTCTAATAAAGTATCTTTCTTTAGAAGATCAACAAAGAACTCAACAACAACTCCACTTATTTCATCCTCATTATCTACTCTTCTCCCATTCTTCACAATGTGGTGAATTCTATTTGCAACATTGTGTTTAAGGGTAGAGATGTGGAAGAATCTAGTGTTTTTATCACCATCCCTAAGCCATAAGGATCTGAATATCTCCCTCCAAAAGGTCTCTTCCCAAGCTATAATTTTGTGGAATTTGGACAGAACCTCACTTTCCTTAGCAAAATTATCATTCATATAACCTTCATTTTGGACTTTATCCTGGATCAGGCTCAACTCCTCTTGAAGAGTAGATTTTTGAACGAAGATGTCCCCAAAGACTTCTCTATTCCACTTTTTAACCTTCTCCTTAACATGCCTTAACTTTTTAGCAACCCAGAACATAGCAGAACCATCCACTTGAACATTCCACCAATCTTTCATGCTATTGAAAAGTTTTGGGTGGGAAAGCCACATTTTCTCAAATCTAAAAGGAAACCTCCTTCGCAGGCCGTTCTTAGACTCAACCATCAAACATATAGGAAAGTAGTTAGATCCGATTCTAACCATGGAATTCAGAGAACAAACATAATGCTGGATCCACTCAACTGAAATCAAGGCCCGATCAAGTCTAACTTGAGTCAACTCAGCTCCAACACGACAATTAGACTAGGTGAAGGAAACTCCAGATGAGTCCAAATAAATGAGACCCTGACCATTGATGAAGTCAGCTAAGTCTTGTTTGCTATCATTATGTATCTGGGATCCCCCAAATTTCTCAGATTCCATAAGAGGGGTATTAAAATCCCCCATCACCAACCAAGGAGTGTTGGGATAAGGACTTCAAAAAGAAGAGATTTAGCCAAAATTTCCTCCTACAGACTTTATTATTAGGAGAATACACATTGGATAGGATCCACAAGAACCCATCCCTTGAATGTTTAAATAGAGTAGACACATGGTTACCATCATGATGGATAGGAGTGCCTTGAATGAAATGAGTATCCCAGAGAATAACAACCCCCCCAGAAGCCCCATCAGAGCTGCTCCCTTGAGATTCACAAAATTTAGAAAACTTAATTTTCTCCACTTTATCTTTTGACATTTTAGTTTCTTGAATAAGTAAAATATCCGGTCTATGATTCCTAGCAATATTACAGATTATGTCCTATTTATGACTACTGTTAAGACCTCTAATATTCCAGGAAAGGATCTTCATTTCTTACTAGGAGAATTAAATAGACTATCATGGATCATTTTTTGTGATCCATCCATTATGTTTTGCATGCACTCCTGCTCTCTTTGCCACATGTTAGATTTTCTCCCTGCACTTTGAGGTGGCTTGCAGTCCGCCTTCCCTTTGTTGCGAGTAGTGACTCTAGGTTTTTGCTATGACTTCTTTTTCTTTGACACTACCTTAGTGTAGCTTATTTCTTCATCAAATTCAATTCCCTCCAAACCTACTGAGTCATCAACCTTCGGTGACTGCAAGGTGTCCAGAATAACAAAATTCTGGTCCAAGCTAGGGAAGGCACATATAGAGTGTTGTGAAGAAGAGTCATCCTCAAGGATCTTCTTCAAATCACTAAACCCAAGATTACCAAATGATGACCCAAGAACTGAAGAAGATTGTTGGTCTTTGAAGGTACATGCTTCTATATCCTTGAATCTACGGTGGTTCGGGGGTGAAAGTTCTCCATTCTCTAATTCATCTACCAATTCCTGTTCTTCTTCATTTACAGCCACCACATTCCTCTTAGCTATCTCTTCTTCATCTTGAATAGGGGCCTCCTTAGGAATAATCATCTGATCCATATCCTTAACCTTAAGGTTTTGATCTTCATGGATACTTTCTCTATCATCTTCCTCCTGATCCGTTTATTTCACTTCACTGTTCTGACTTGGTTGAACATTATTTTCTTATTGATTTTGTGGCTCCCATCAGGTCCTTTCTATTGCATAATATATTCCTTCTTGTTCTGAGCTTCTGTGTCCACAAGTTTGGGTTTCCAGACAATAGGTCCTTTGTTGGAATCTTTCTTAGTATTTTGAGGGTATTTCTTTGCTCAATGGCCTGCCTTTTTACACAAGAAACATATGAAAGGTAACGATTCAAACTCAATTGTTTTAACTAATGTTCCCAGCTTCAACACCAATTTAACTGATGAAGGGAGGTCCTTATATCTAGACACCCCCACACAAATCCTGACATAGACCATTCTTTTCTTGACAACCGTCATTGGATCAATGGATAATAGTTCCCCAAGCACTCTAGCAATGCCCTTGAAAATATCTTCATGCCAATATTCCAGAGGAAGCCCCAATAACTTGACCCAAATAGGAATAGTTTCAAAAAAGGCATCAGACAAGTCCATATTCAGACTCCACTTCTTAAGGGTTAAGAAAGACCTCCCCATAATCCAAGAGCCACCATAGAGGATAGTCAGAATATCCTCAATGCATGAGAACACAAAGGAGAAAAAACCATAAGGGATAGCCAAAACTTCAGCTTTCCCTTTGATCTTCCACCTCCGACTAACAAAAATCCTCACCCCGTCAATGTTGGGTCTAGGCCCAGAGAACTTTACAACAAGGGTGAGCGCCATGACAACAATGTTGTGGTCAATCACCTAGTCAGGAATAGAAAGAGCCACCTTACGGCTCACCTTATCACAAGTGATAGAGACAGGGGGAAAGGAAGATTTTCTAGTCGACTTAACCATGAATAAAGCTACCCAACAAATATTCATGGCACCAGCTAAAAAGGCACGTTCCATGGCCCCCATGATAGGTTGGACTACCTGAGAAACCCATGATGAAGACATATCACAAGGAACATCCACAAGGGGGAACCCCCAATGGATTCCCATCCCCTGGGTCCACCTGAAAACCCATTTTTGGGTCCCCACCATCTTTAGTCTCTGCATCTCCCTAGTTTTCCTTAGTGCCAGTAGATCCAGGGGATCTCGAGCTAGTTCCCTATGAACCCATAAGGGACCCACCAGGATCCGCAAAAAGCATCGCCTGAAACCCTACCCTCAACGCCATCTATGCAAGAAAATATTGTTTCATTTGCTTGCAATAAATATGGTCACATTGCTAAGTACTGTAGAAGAAAAAATGTGAATAGGAGAGGTCCAAAAGACAAGAACAAGAATGTGAATCTAGATGACAAGGGTAAATAAAAAATTGAAGATATTAGAGATCAGGTGAAGAAAACTTGGGTGAAAAAGAGTGATGATAATGCAGTGAATGGGTCTGCACCTAATTGATAACAATGTTGATCCCTAACTTAATAAGTAATTCTATTATGTAATCTATTTTTGATTAAAAAAGCAACATTAACTAGGGCATTGACCCTTTACATAGAGAAAAGGCTATCAAATTTAAATAGACCAAGTAGGGGTGCAAGCCCCAAACAAACAAAGTCAGACAAGCCAAACAAACCTGTCAAACCTGCAACGACCCAACCCAACTCAAGAGTGGGGAGAAATACCCAAAAATTGACGAAGGGGGGTAGATTTTCCCTTCCGCCCGTGACAAACAACCATCCAAGCAACACTGTCAATAGGAACATTTAAAGAAAAAAAAGGTGGGGAAGACCCCGCAGAGTCACTGCTAGACAACTACTGCAGAATAACAACAGACTGTTGTTGTAGATGAGGATGCATGTGTGATGCCCAAACTTTTGGGCAAAAACGCAACAACATTTTTTTTAAAATAACACTAAATTACTTGAGGTCTACATTCAAAAGGATGTGATAACTTAATTAGTTTCACTAAAAGATATCTTGAGTGTCAAAATGAAAGGGCCTCAAATGCGGGCGACAAATTATTTAATTTAACTAGGAGGCTTAGGACTTTTCCCAAGCTCCTAAGTGATTTAAAAACCAAATTAGATTTTATCTAAGTGTAGAAAACCATCCAAATAACTTGAATAAAATTCCTAATAAATTATATTTTAACTACTTAATATTTATAATAATTCCCATTAATTAAAGCTGAATAAATTAATTCTATAATGTCAACGCAACTTTTATACTTAATTAATTTCCCCAATAAATTCGCCAATTTCAATTATATTAAGTGTTAATATAATTTCTCTAAAATATCTAAATAATTCTATAATCCATTAAATTAATCATTAATACAAATCTATTGTATTAATATTAATTAATTAAGCAATTGAATGTAAAGTTCCCAAAATGTCATTGAATTAACTAAATCATTAATATTATTGTCTAGAAGATAAATCTTCCATTATTGATAACTAAACCCCTAAAAGATTCAAATAATCAGTTACAATTAAATTACCCCCTTAAGGATTTTAAATAGTCATTCATAATTAAAAAGACCCCTATAAGGATTTAAATAATCATTTATAAATAGAATACCCTCCCTTACAATATAAAACAACCATCTAAAATTCCCATTAAAATTTCCCTCTTTAAAACAAATACCTCCTTGAATAAAAATGCCCCTTCCTATATTTTCCGCTAGACTCAAACTATTTTCTTATAAAATAAATTATCGTAATATATTAAAATAAATCTCCATAAACTATTATAAAATTTACTTTATTAACAAAGGGGGATTTCCCCCATTCACTTTAATTCAAATCTCAAAACCCCTCTTCAATTTTATATTCTTTTATTAACCATATTTAGGTTTCTCTTTCTCTCTTTTTTTACATACATTCTATTCCTTTTTTCTCTCTTTTTCTTTATTTACCCATAAATAAGTTAGGGTTTAATATTTTTTTTGCAGGGCAAAATGTCCGTGGCCGAGGGCATGGGGGCGAGGGTATGCAGGGTCGACGACGCAGAAGGGAGTGGGGAGGCAGTGGTCCGCGACGTCCCTCCCCATAGTGGGTCACCCCACAATGGGTGCGGCCGCAGCGGTCGCGACCCCCAATGGGTCGGCCCCTGCGGTAGCCCGTGAGCAAGATTTACTTTGTTAATTTTATTTTTTTTGTAAAAGAAGATTTCGTTAATGCCATAAACAACAAATATAATATATATACATATATACATACATATATACATATATATACATATATATATATACACACACATATATATATTTATATATATGTATATATGTATGTATATATGTATATATATATATATACTCATTGTTTATGGCATTAATGAAACCTTCTTTTACAAAAAAAATAAAATTAACAAAGTAAATCTTGCTCACGGGCTGCCGCAGGGGCCGACCCCTTGGGGGTTGCGACCGCACCCACAGTGGGGTGACCCACTATGGGGAGGGATGTCACGGACCACTACCTCCCCACTCCCTTCTGCGTCGTCGACCCTGCATACCCTCGCCGCCATGCCTTCGGTCATGGACATTTTGCCCTGCAACAAAAATATTAAACCCTAACTTAGTTATGGGTAAATAAAGAAAATGAGAGAGAAAAAAGGAATATAATGTATGTAAAAAAGGAGAGAAAGAGAAACGCTAAATAGGGTTAATAAAAGAATATAAAATAAAAGAGGGGTTTTGAAATTTGAATTAAAGTGAATGGGGGAAATCCCCCTTTGTTAATAAAGTAAATTTTATAATAGTTTATGGAGATTTATTTTAATATATTACGATAATTTATTTTATAAGAAAATAGTTTGAGTCTAGTGGAAAATATAGGAAGGGGCATTTTTAATCAAGGAGGTATTTGTTTTAAAGGGAAATTTTATTGGGAATTTTAGATGGTTGTTTTATATTGTAAGGGAGGGTATTCTATTTATAAATGATTATTTAAATCCTTATGCGGGTACACACACACACACACAAATATATATAGCTCAGTGTGCTTTCTCCCAACACAGGTTTATATCATTTAACAACAACATTATATTTATTTAGATGTATAACAAAAATATATGTATACACATAAAGGTGTATATATATATGTGTGTGTGTGTGTGTGTGTGTATGCTGTATGAAAATATACACTCACTATGTAAACACAGTGACTTATTTTCATTTATTCTTCAAGATTAGTTAATTCTAACAACATTGATCCTTTTTTTTTTAAAGAACTAACTAGCAATATAACTTTATGCAAATAAATGAATAAACACAAGATTAAAATATGAAATTCAATTTTCTATAACTACATTTTGATTTTATATTTCCTTACTACCAACAAATTATTACTAGCATATAAACTTCAAGGAATGATTGAAATAGAAATGAGATACAAGCATATCTATTTTAAACTGTATGTCAATTTCAAAATTTAAATAGTTTTAGACAACAAATTGAAATTAGAAGATAAATCTGCAGTTAATAAAAGATATAGCTTCTCATTTATTTTCTTTACTAGACATTACAATTGAGATAAAATACTGCAACTTAACTCTCTTTTCTTAAACTATTGAATAAACAAACAAGGAAATAAAATACATTTCCTTTCTTTCTATTTCCATTTTACAACAACAATAATAACATTACAAACTTTCAAGTCTCCCTCTTTGTTTACACAATAAAAGAAAGAATAATAGTCTTTTTACATTTTCTTTTTATTTTAGAATTCTTCATGACACACATATGAAGCACAATCTGTTATACGCAAGTAGAACACACTTCCTCAAAACTACCACAAGGATGACATTCTTTCTTTCTTCTCCTATTTCCAACAAGCAACCTACAACTAAAGCTTTGGATATGACCATGGAGGCTCACCTCCCAACCTAGGCCTACAAGAGGCCACCCCCGAGCTAGGAGAACCAAGAACCAAATGGGTAACACACACACTCACATACCAATACAAAGAAAAATATATTTTACAAAAAAACATCTTAACAAATAACTCCCAACCCAAGGCTTGCACATAGTCACCAAGTGACTTAAAACAATGGGGTGAAGGTGGACCAAGTATCTAAGGGGAGAACTACAATTTAAACATTACTTTCAAATGCCTTCACAAGGCTAAATATCCTCCTACTTGGTCTCTCATATGACCAGAACAATCCTTATGACCCCCAAAGGCTTAAGGCCGAAACTCCCCTTATGACCCCCAATTTTATACAAAAATAATAGCAACAAGGATCCCATAATCCCTTTTTATTCCTCTCTTCCTAGAAGACAAACTCTACACCCTTAGACTGTTCTAAAAACCTTCCACCCAAGACTACTCTTTCCTCCCAAGGGTAAGTTTAGTATTGACTCTCATGTACAACTAGAAATCCCAAAAGAAGGCAACTAAAACAATGCAAGAACATAATTTCAAACATAGAGACACAACCATTTCAAAACAAATTCATCATCTACCATCACACAATATGATTACAATTAAATACTTGGGACAAAATATCACCAACCTTAACTCTAGCTATGGTATGTGTGTTGAAGAAGAGCTGCCCAATTCCTCTTACTATCCTCCTACTTATCCAAATTCTATTCTCCAACTTCAAATTCAATGCTCCAAATTTTTGTCTCCAAGATTGGAAAGTGGGTGATCAAAGTCCCAAGTTTGAAAATCTCCCCTATGTAGGCTCTCCTCACACTTTCCCACTTCCTCAGAAAGGATGTGAGTTGCCATAGGTTGGTCTTCCCAACCTCTTACATGGTTTCTCGAAATGGAAACTGAAAAAGGTGGTTGGAAGATGGGGAAGTGCACCTAAACTCCAAAAAGGAAGGTTGTCTACCCAAGGGTCAAACTTCTAAAAGTTCAATTTTCGTCCATCTTGGAAAACCCGCTTTTGAAGTGACTTGACAATCACATGTGAGTGGTCACATGGCTAAAAATGTCCTTTACCCATAGGTATATCAAGTGGGCCTTCAAAAGTGACCTAAACTCAACCATAGGTGTAATACCCACCCTAGCGGCTTCTCTTGGCATGGACATTGTTTGTTATATTTGGTGATATTGGACTCTATATTTCCTCATTAGAGTAGATGATGAGACATATTTAGTTATATTTGCACCTTTATGGTTCAATATGTTATCTGATGCATTAGTGAGTTAGGGGTTTCATTTGGTTTATGTACATGATTTCATTATGATAATATTTTCATATGGCTGCTATATTATATGTTTATTATCTTGAGCTAACAATGCTAACCCAATCATGCTTGGAATAGATTACTATATGAGATATCTGTAGGATGAGGGGAGGTAGTCGTAGTTACTCTACGGAGACCCACATGATGCCGCACTCCCCCTCCTTGTTTGTCATTTGTATATGGATATATATTTCTATCGTTTGGTGATGCAGGATTGGAGGTACTAGGCATTGACTCCACCTGGCTACACAAGTCTAAGCGTGCCTCTAAATACTCGAATGTTGTTGTTGTGGAGATAACACCAAGGTTCCCACAAGTAAACCTATTGGATGTAGGTCTCTTGTTTAGGAAGATCACCCTATCTTGAGGGTTGGGCAATGTCATGTTTATGATGGGTATTGGGTTGAGTATTTTGATTGGTTCCTATTTATGTTGTTCATAATGATTTTTATATGATGTTTGATTATTTCTTTGATAGGACACCTACACATTAAATGATTTAAGTGGCTTATGTTATGTTTCATTAAAAAGATGAAACAAAAGTAATATGGATGTATTGTGTTATATTTATGAACATATATATATATTCGCATATACGAGTGCACACATATATGCCTACACACACACACACACACACACACACACACACACACACATATTGTGTGTATGTGTAATATAAGATTTATTTTTATTAATTCTATATATATATATATAAATGATAAAATAAAAAGATCGAGGTTTAAAATAATGTTATCTTAGTCAATGAGTTTTGAACCTATGACTTCTCTTGTATGAGTCTTGATAGTTACCATTGAGCTATATGTGTTATTTGAGATTTTTATTAGCTATCTAGTATTTAGTATACTTATTTCGGTGGGGTATCTATTAAATTTTACATAAACTATTATAGTTAGTGTTAATAAATAATACCAACCGTAGAGGTTAGAATGGTTGCTTCCCGTAAAACAACCTCTCCAACTATACAAGTTGGTATTATTTATTGAAGTTTGTATATTTGGAGGAGGGGGTTGGTAATTTCCAGGAAGATAAATCGAAAGGAATTTGAAGGCTTAGGACTAGGAAGAGAGATTTGCATAGGAAGAGGTTGGATTTTTGCTTCTTCTTTCTCAAAAGATTTTCTCCGCAGGATCCAAGGTAGGCCTCATTCCAGGAAGAATCCATGTGGCTTGCTTGTGCTATGTTTGCATAATTTAAATAAATATTAGATGAAAATTTAAATTTAAAAGTATGAGTATTATTCTGGAAATAATTTCTTCTGCTTCTTTCCTTGTTTGTGTAAGGGATATGCTTTGGTTGGGAAATTCAATTTGGAGAAAATGAGTGTCATGTTGGGGAGTAATGACTTTTGTATTTATTTTTATTTTTATTTTTATATATATATATATATAGAAAAATTATTTATGATATGTAGTGATTCAAATATAAATATACATCTATAATTGAATATCATATCTCAACCAACAACTATTCTTCAAGTGCCAAGTATCAGCCCAACAAACAAGATTTCCATTGATTGTCCCAGTTTTGATAGTTTTGATTCTGTTAATCATAACTTTCATTTGAGATACTATTTTTTTAAATCACTTCGGTGAAAACGTATAACTCTAGGCATACTAAAACATATTAAAAATTTAAGAAAATCCAACGGTTTGTTTGAAAGTTACGTTCCCTATACCGAGATTAATTTTCTGTCAATCAAAACTCAAAAAAATTCATTGTTTGTGTCATTAGGGCATCAAATATCTTCCTCAAACTAAAACCAAATGATACTAAAATAAATAGATATAAAAGATAAATATTATAATAATCCAAAATATTTCATCTTTTAATGGTTTAAAATAAATTTATGAACATACTCTTTTACACAAGTCTATCAAAGAGGGTTTTAAATAGTTTTAAGAAAATTTATTTAAACTTTTATTATAATCTTTGGTTGAGGCTAAAATTAAATATAAATCCTACTATTTTCTCAAATATATTTCAGTCTTCACTCAAACCATTTATTAAGATAAATAGCTATTAAACAACAATGAAACATGGTTCAATTTTTATGGGTTTTTGAGTTGTTATTTGGGTTGCATTTCCTTCTTAGGGGTTTGGGTGCTTTCTATAGTAGGTACCTCTATTTTAAAGACATCTAATTCATGTATGTGAGGTTTTCATGATAAAAATAAAATAAAATGTTTTATATATGTTATGCTTTTGCCACCTCCTTCTCATGCTTGATTGTGACTTAGAGATAAGGGTTAGACTCATCCTTATGGTTTGGAGGTCATGGAGAGTACTTGAACTTGTATGCTTATTGTGTGAGATGAATTATTATTTTATTTTGATGAATGTTTGAGTAGGGTACCTAGATACCCTAGGTGGGTGGCTCACTATAGGTTGCCAGGACCCAAAGTGGTTGCTAGGAGATCCTATGAGTGGGTTTAATTCAAGTGATAACCTTTTTAAAAATGAACTTGGGTCGGGTTGGGCTATAAAACACTAATACAAGATAAATGACTATTTTAGTCCATATAGGCCTGTTGGAGTACTGCGACCATTGTTACAGGTTGGGTGGATCCTTTTGAGAGGGGACCGCGGTACATGGTAGGGAGGGTGGATCCCGACATTAAGGCTATATGATGACACCCACCTAGTAGGTGTTCTGCTTCTCTCTCTCTTGTGATGTTATTTGATGTTGTTATGTGATATGTGGTTCTTGTTTATTTTTTGGGGAAACATGTCTCATAGCCTTAGTATTGCCCTAGTACTTGCATGGACCTTGGTTTTATCTCCTAGCACGGGGGAGTGGACCTTTAGGGTTCCACGTGGTTGGGTGGTAAATATTTTTCGAGGTGTGTTCATCATCTCTTTTGATGATGCTTCTTGATCCTTGATTGAAGATGTTGAAGACCTTTCTTTTGAACTAGTACATTCAAATATTGTAAAGATTATATGTAAGCCATGAATGGCCTTATAATAAACATGTAATTTTATGAAAAGCATTGCAAAAGGGAGGGTAGTTTATAGGAACTATGATAAGGGATGATTAATTTGTATTTGAAACCATGTTTTAAAAAGTTATGTTACCCTTCCTATTCTATCTCTTTATGGTCTTATTGCGTTGTTATGAAAATTGAGTAGAAGACATTAATAGAAACTACAATTGCATTATTATATATGTTGTTATCAAATGAAAAGTATTAATTGCATGGATGTTGTAAATAATAATCAAGGAGAAAATGATGCAATAGATAGTTATTCATCCTATAGTGGGAATGGGATTATGGGAAATAGGATTGTTATGTACTTTTACTTTGGTCTCAAATAAAATGATAAAAGCTTTGTAGAGTATCAAATAGATAGTAAAGTTAATGTGTTGTGAAATATTATATCATGCTCAAAATTAAGAAGATCATTGTATGTTTATTTTATGCACATTATGTTATGTGTTAAGTTGTTATATCTTTCAATTATGTTGATGAACATTAAAGGGAAACTATAAGGGCATTAAGTATGTTTACTTTCTAGAAGTGGTAGATGTATGTTATATAAAAAAAAAATTGTAGCATATTTTGGAACTTTGTTCTTGCCCTACCAGATTCCCTGGTGGGGCATGACAATAGGAGTTAGTTTGACCCCCCCCAAAACCCACCTAAAGTTTGTCTACAAGTCAAACTTGATTTGACAAAACTAAAGGCTCTCTAACCAAGTTATCTTTTGGGACCACAACAAGATATTTTAAAAATGCACTGGGTTTAACAAGTTCCCTCCAAAAGACATGTCATTGCCAACTAACACACATCACAAGTGTCATGTGACACCATAAAATACACATCACTAAAATACACTTGGTATGTCTTTTTTGGGAATAATAACATTAACAATTACAAATATGAACTTACACTCAAGCTTCATTATTATGAGATTAAATACATCACATATGAGGTATTGTCTGTCCAAATAGACAAACCTTAGCTTTACTATCACACATAGGTTTGGCCTTAGTTCTCCATATAATTTCCATGGTCGCATGGATTAATTTCTTGTACATCTCATTTCAAACACTAGTAGTCCAAAACTACATGCATATATAAATATATGAAAGGAAATATAAATTAGACACATAGTATTCAATTCACAACATCTCACCATTTAATCCAAATCAAAGCTCAACATAATTAGAACTCAATTACTCTTCCCTAGCAACTCCATAAATAACCAATTTCTCAATTGCATCACCATAAAAATTATATAAGGCAATCATCCATAAGGCATGCATAAATGAATCACTACATCCTTAACCTATATCCTAAAATCAATCATAATGTGGGATACATCTTATCCTCTAGTCTCATGGAGATCATATGCTGAAAGTCTCATTACCATAATGTATCAAAGTTCTATCTTAATAGATAAATCCTTAACAAAGATGAAGGTTATTCTTATGATGGGTTTGAGATAAGACTTCAAACCCCTAACAGATATATGATACATAGGCAAATTACATCTAATTATCCACAAGGGCTCAACATTCACTAATTTGTCCATCTAACATAGTCCTTCATATTGAATCAAAGCATCTTTACATAGTGCTCCAACCATCCATGCAAACTGTTAGTAAGGTCAACCATGGTCAAACTAGGTTAACCAGAGCTTGATCGGGGAGGGGCACTACATCTTCCCCCCATAGGGTTTGACTTACTCTTGGAAGTCACATGGATAGGATACAAAAATAGGGACATAACATTCCTCACAATTTCACTATATTACTCTAATTCTTGTCTTGCCTACTAGGAAGATGCAATACTAAAAATCAACTTACTAACGTAACAGAGATTACCGCCATATTGAACTTACCTTAGAATTTTTATTACATTTCCCTTCTTGCTCAAGTAGGTGTTTACAAGTTCTACTTTACACATTCCTCAATTACTTTAAGTTAATGAAGTATCAAAATCATATCCATACGACACATCAACTTCCATTATCTCGGTTACACCTATTAGTTCACTTATTCAATTTCTAGGAGTCATATTTCGATAAGGATATGTTCAAAACATGATCATTCTACTGATATTCTCTTCCATAGCATGTGTAACAAAGAGAATTAACATCACAAATTTCTTTATCCAAGCATGAATTCACTTATTTTACATCAAGGTTCCTCATGTAATGCCCCGCTAGGAACCCTAAAGGAAAACCACACAATCTAACCAACTAGGGGTGAAATAATTTTTTTTTTTAAAGCTTAATCCACATGAAGTGCATTAATTACTACATTGCATGTTTATTACACAAGCGGAAGTCTAACACAAATAATTCCTAAAGGGTTACCAACAAAGTATTATTCGAAAGGTTAAATTTCATTATAAAGGTTAAACCAATTATCCATCCTAGGGTACTCAATTACATACAATTGCCATCATTACCTATGGAACACAACTAAATCATATTCATACAATAGATTTCATCATTTGGAAGAGTGAAAGTATTACATTATATTTCTTTTCAAGAAAGCATTTGCACATTGAATAAAGATAACTGAGATAATAAACATCCAAATAAACTAAGATTACATTAATAAACTATTACATGGCTTCCAATAATACATATGAAATTACATCTTTACCAATTGCCAAAGTAACAAAATCCACTGATAGAAATGACCAAGTAGGTCTCAAAGGTACACAAATCTCCAACATGAGATAATCCAAAAATAATGAACAATAGGAATATCTGCAAAGCCAATCCTTGCATGAAGGCACAAACATAAACATTTGATGGGAAGTGACAATACCATCCGCCCATGTGATCCCAAAACAAAACCACCCCACCATGCTAAGAGATAGCAAAAGACCCTCAAGCATGCACAAACAAAATATGGTCGACAATACAAGTGTGACTCCACAATACTCGAGGTGAACTCAACATCACAATACACTAGTGCCCTAAGGAGAGAGTGTCATCGCATAGCTTGTGATGGTTACCCTAGGTAGGCCTCCATAGGTCCTGGCCCCCATCCTGGGTTATCCTAGTAACCTTTCCCAAACCCCTGACTCCATCCAAGACTCATGTGAACCCTACCAACCCTTCGTGTAGTACCCCTCTCCTGATTAGACTCTTTTAAACCCAGTTTGACCTTGGTTGACTTTTTAGTTGCTTACTTGATTGGTTGATATACCATGTTGTGATGTTATATTCAGGTTTTATGCTTGGCGTGTGTATCGGTGAATATTGATTATGCATTAATTCTTATGTATGATTAGATGTTAATTTGGTTTGTGTTACTGACCCTAGACTACCACATTTATTGTCTACGTGAGTTGTGTTATATGCATGTTTCATGTTTGTGAGTGTATGGGGTGAGAGGAAACGATTTTCCTTCACTCATTTCGGTGAGATGGGGAATGTAATGATTCTCCTTCACCAATGTGTCTACTGTGGTTGTATATATATGCACATGTGGTTCATTGTTGCAGGAGATTATAGGTACTAGTACTGTGAAGGTACGGGGTATCATCTCCACCTGGCTTCACAGGTTTGAGCGTGCCTTATTGGTCCAATGGAAGTGGATGAGATGGTCGTAAGACCCTACAATTTACCCCTAGCCAAGCTCAATAGAGATAACTGACAATCGTCCACCAGTTACCTATGTTTGGTATGTGGGTCATGAGTTTATCTGGTTTTCTTGAGTTGCATGTTATGTGTATGTAAAATGTAAAATTAACTATTAAATCTTAAGTGATTAATTAGTTAAATATGTTTATCGTGCATTTGTAAATAAAAAAGATTAAATTAAATAGGACCCCTTTTGTGTGATCAATCAATAAATCAAATTGTTAATTCATATTACTAGCAAGTTTGATTAATGGTTATTTTCCAAATGGTGAATTAAATAAGTATATGCATTTTTTAAAAGATTGTGAAAATTAGCTATGTATATGCATTTTTGTAAAAAGGTTAAATAGAATTGGAAAAGTAAAATAATAAAATCTTTTACCCTCATTGACTTTTGAAATAGAATTTTTAAGTTTTAAATTATTCGAGAAAATTAAATAAGGAAGAGAAAACCATGAATATTAACTTTGTGGAAATAATTTAATTTGGTCAAAAATAATTTCAACCTAAAATGAATTTTTAGGTCAAAATTTTCCTTTTAACCTATATTTCTCATGAAATTTGGGGAGGCTGTTTTTGGTTTGGATTGGAAATTTTGGGGGCATCTTTGTTTGAAGAAATTCTTTAGTTTCTGGTTGGGCTCTTCTTTAATTTTTTGTTTCTTGTTTAATTTTTTGTTTTAGAAGAAAGTTATTTGATTTGAAAGAAATTTGTGTGTGTGTTTTGAAAAATTATTTAAATTTGTGGAATAAGGAAGAGTAGCAATTAAATTTCAAATTTAGATCCTCCTTGATTTCATTTTCCAATCCCCAAATCAATTTCTCATTTGTTCAAAATTGGTTTCAAATTAAAAATTGGGTGTGGTTGTTCACAATGAGTTTTTTGTTAAAAATTTCATGTGGATGCTTTCTAATTCTATTTTTAAACTGAGAAATTAGATTATGTATGATAAAATTGGAGTGAGGAATGTTTGGATATTGTTAAAATTCACCCCTATATGCTAGTAAAATTTTCCCAGTTTTAATTTTCTAGACTAGTAATTTTCAAAATTGAAAACTATATTCTTTTCCTTTTTTCTCAGAAATTTTTTCTGAATATATTTGGTTTTGGGAGGGTTTGATTTTTAAAAATATAGAGAAGGAAATTAATTTGTTAGTTGTTAATTTTTGTTTAAGAACTCAAAAAAAAAGAGTTTGCTATGAAGACTCGAATTTTTTTTCTGAGTATTCACATGTCACTGTAAATGCATTTTGTAAAAAAAAAAATGTATTTATTTAAATTTTTTTTATTTTATTTATATTTTAATGTGGTAGTGGGGAGCTTGAAGGCTGGACCCCACCACCACATGGGGATCCCCATGATTTGGGTAGCGTTGTCCCAAGTATGGGCAACAATGTCTCCCATGATTTGGGGAGCACTGTCCCAAGCATGGGCAGCGTTGTCTCCCATGCTTGGGAAGCGCTCAACCCATATGGGTGGGCCCCCGCATGGGCAAAACCTTTAAGTCGCTTAAAAAAGGTTTTGAGATATAAAGTTTTTATTTATTTATTATTTTTAATTTGTTTTTTTTAATTATTTTATAAATTAATAAATGTTAATTAATAAATATATTAAATTTATAAATATGTATATATATATATATATATTTTTTTAATTAGTGGTTTTAAAATATATCATTTTGGGAAATTTGAAAATGTAAAATGGAAAATGGAAATTTTAGAAATTAAAAAGAAATATATTATATGGAAATTTGGAAAATAATATATTATTGGTGAATTGTAAATTAAATCATATGTATTTGGGAAAAATTGAAATTAGAAATTAGAGAAAGATATAGTTGGATATTTAATGATATTTTCATTATTAGTGAAATATTGATGAATAAATACATATATTAATTTAATTATTTTTATATGTATAGTTCAAATGCATAAATGTATATTTCAGTGTTTGATTTATGGTGATTTTTCAAATGTAGTATTTTGAAAATTCAAATGGATTAGAAAACTTTGACCAAATTGTATGTTAAACGAAATAGAAAAATTAATGTCATATTAGAGTAGCAAAGATGTGTATTTTCAGTTATTGTATTCGCATTTGCTTTCGAAACTCCAAGTCCTTGGATATATGTTTTAGCTGTTTCATGTGGTTGTTTTTTGTATCTGGTCATGTCTTTAGTCAGAGAATCGTTAGTTAGTTAACTGTGGGCAAGGGCTTGTTTGGCCAAGTGATTTTCTATTGTCTTGAACTCCGTATACTATTTCTTGTGTATACCTTGGTTTTGGGAGTTCCTCTAATTTGTTATTAAGTGTCATATGGGAGAGTGGCTTTCGAGTGGGGACCACACCCAAAGTGGTAAGAAGGATAACCCATCGAAAGTTTGTCTAAGAAATTGATAACTTAATAATTTATTCGGGGGTTTGGTAGATGGAAATACTAAATAAGATAATTGTGCCTCGCTCATGGTTGAGTGCTAGTAAAAACTCCTGATGTAGTGAGAAGGCTTGGAATGGCAAACCAACAACCTTGTCTTCATGAAAAGATGTGTTGGGTCCACATGAGACTTGGATGGGGCCAGAGGTTTGGGAGAGGTTACTAGGGTAACCTAGTGGATGGGGGTTGGGACCTATGGAGGTCTGCCAGGGTAACCATACCAAGCTATGTGATGACACTCTTCCCTTATGTTCACTAGTGTGCAATATGTGTTGCTTTTGGTTGGAGCACTATTGTGGGAGCAATATCTAGTTGTGTAGACGTATAAAAATGACCATATTCCTAAATGAATATTTTATGTTCATTTCTCTATTTAGTTAAATCCAATTTAATTAAATTACCTGCATTCCTCTATTTAATTAAGTAAATTACTCAATTAAATTCACTATACCTCTTTTACCATTTAATAGAATAAATTCATTTTATTCAATTAAAGCCCCTATCCACTTTTTAATTAAATTCAAATTTAATTAAAATAGTTATCCTAAATTGAATAAGTCTAATTTATTTAATTGCAACCAAATTGAATTAAATTCAATTAAAACCCATTATCCCTTCATCCACTTGCAAAATCCTACATCTCCCACTTGCATCCTAACCCTCTTCCTAATTTCTTCTAGAATCCATCTAATCCCAATCAATTAACCCAAACCCATTCATTATCCCCTTTCCCTAAATTTGAGGAGGTCACTTCTCAAATTTGGAGTAAAGTCTTCTAAAAGCATTAAAGCCTTTATCCATTCAACAAGCTAACTTGTTGAATACCCCCAAATTTGGAAGGACTCTTACAAATTTGTCCCCAAAGTCTTCATAACCATTAATGGTTAACTCAACCCTCTAGCATGGTTAAAGAATTTCCCTAAACTCAACCTCCATGTAACCCAAGGGTCTCATCAAGAATTTATTGTTTTGACCATGGTTATCCTTAATCCTTTGCACAAGAATTTATCCTTTGGATAAAATCTTTATCCAATGGGTAATCTTAACTTAACCTTAACCCTTAACCCCTAGGGTAACCATGAGGTCTTCTCAAGCATTTAATGCTTCTTACATCTCCTCTCAACCAACCTTATGTTGACAATTGTCACCATTTCATTGGTGCCAATTGTAAACATGGATTCCCAACTTTCAAACTTAGCCCTTAATTAACTCTTTCAATCTTGACCATCCATTGCCCTATTTTTGCTATAAATAGAGCTCTCATTCCTCCATTTTTAGAGATCCAAGTCTTTAGCATCATACTTATACTAAAATCCATCCAAGCTTTAATATATCATTTGTGCTCATCATTTAGCCTCTCTTTTCAATAGGAATTAATCTAAATATACATGTTTAGAGTATTTTCCTTATCATTTAGCTTAATCATTGACTAGTATATCATGCTAGGATAATCTTGCTACTAATCTTGTCATCTTATAACTAGTTTATTGCATTTATAGGATCATGCATAGCTTAGGATGCATTTCATCTTAAAATCAAACAAAGCATCCCTTGTTCTTGCATTTGTCATCCCTAAACCAGTTTGCTCAGTGATCTGAGAGCAAAGACATTGGTTTGAGGGACCTTGTGAGATAGAGAACCATGGAACCAACCTTGGGAAGCTGATCCATACTTCATGACTCCATAGCTTGCACCAAGAAGTCATGTGGGTGTGTGAGCAAGGCTCCCTAGAACTCCATTTTTCACATTTCTAGTTCTATCGACCCGCTTTTTTCGCATACATTTCTGGTGCCCACCGTGGGGCTCGAACCCCATATATCAAATCGGTTTTTGAATTTAACCACTTTTGCAGGTCCGTGGGAAACATTCCCTAGTGCATCTGGTTAACAGTCTAGCGCATCCCGCCTACTGTTCAGCAGGTTGGGTCCAGCTTGTAGCACGTAAAGTCTTTTCCTTAGCGCATTATATTTCTAATATTTTCCTGTAGGTCTCAGCGTAGAAGAAAAATAGCACAGCACATCTGGAAACCAGTTTAACGCTTTTGAAAAATAGCTTACCGCATCGGGTCTGTTTAATAGCACATCTCACCCATTCTGTAGCGCGTACAGTTTGTCCTGTAGTGCATAAAAAACAGAGAACAAAATTTACTTTGTAACAGAAATCAGATTTAGATTTGTAGAAGTCCACAAAGCCAATGTTTTGCTAACTACTTTACTTATTATTTTTGCAGGATTACTGACGGTTTCTTGTAGGCTTGGGAGATCATTTTATTTTTTTAGTTAGGATTTAAAATAGTTTGAATTTTTTTTTCACTAACTTAGCCAAGTTAGTTAAAAATTTGAATTTTTTTAATTTCTTGTTTAAAAGATAAAATTGAACTCACTTTGTTTTGGGCTTTAAAAGGAACAACAAAAACCATCATTTTTTCTTTTTTAGGAGAGCAAATTTACAAATCAAAAGGCTTAAAAAGAATTTCACCATCCTTTGGTACATAAAAGGATCCATCTTTAATTTGGCAAAGTAAAGAATCACACAAAGTCCAAAGGTCATTTACAAACTTAAAGAGGGAAGATCTTCCCCTTTCGAAGTGATTTACTTTGTTGACGAAACATCAGATTTACTTTGTTGACCATTTATTTTCAATAGATCCAAAAATCATTGCCTTGAAAAGTTAAAAAGAACACCATGTTTTCGTGGAGCAACATCTCCATATAGGATTAAAAAATCATTGCTTTGAAAGATTAAAAAGAACAAATTGATTGCCTTGTCTCGAAAGTAGAAGGTATATGCTCTCCCCTTAACTGGGTGATTAAAAATCCAGACTACTCTTACGCTTTCAATCATTTCAAGCATTTTACAATCCTTTAGCAGGCCTGCCTTCCCGAGGAGTTGAAATCAACTCTTAAAGCCACTTATGGCCGGTGTGAAGGGAATGACCTAAGTGGGAAACGACTTTGACGCCAAGTGTTCCAACCCACTATAATCAAAAGTGGAAAGTGACGAAAGTCCTTTTCAACGGTTGCGCGCAGCGATTAGCCTTCCCCCAGTATCCTTGAGATATGTAAAGCCTTTGTTCTAAAGGTTGGGAAGCCTCCTAAGAGAGTTTATCACTGATGGCCGAATAGGAAGCCTGATTACAAACCATAGAAATAGAAACCTTGAGTTGAGTCAGTAACCAAACATTTGTAATATCATAGTGCAAGGTGGGGAAGAATCTGCCCCCAAGATCGCTCACCATATATCTCCCAAGATAACTACTCAATTGTGAAGCAATTCACTTTGAGTTAATTTCTAGCAAAAGGCAAAAAAATGGGTGCCCTCTAGGGGGTGACACGGCTGTTTGAGTTGGAGTATTGAGACTAGTGGGCTATGATGTTACTTATGACCTTTGAATAAAGAGTCTTCTTGAAGTGTATTATTTGTATCCAAACCTGTTAAACATTGGGGATTTGAACACATCCTCGTAGAGCATACACTTTTTGTTAGATTAAGCAAAATGGTTGTCTCTTTGGTGCTATGTTTGCATTTATTACTTCAGAAAATCATCCATCAAAACTAAAAAACTCGTAACAAAAATCCAAGAATTGCAAAAAACCAACCAAAGGAAAATATTAGGATAGTCTAGCATGTGAGAGAAACTTCTTAGCACGTGTGGTACATTTGTTAGCACATCTGGTTAAAACAGTAGCATTCTACCAAAAAATTCAAAATAGTGTTAAACAGTTAGAGCATTCAGAAAACAGCCTAGCGCGTTGAAACATCAACTTAGTACGTAGGAGTGAAACAATAGTGCGTAAGGTTTAACAGTTAGCGCGTAGCAGGCCCATATTAGTGCATAACTTTTCAAGTAAAATAGAAAACAAATTTTAGCAGTCTAAAATAGTTAGCGCGTGGCCAGGGGCAACTTAGTGCGTGTGGTCTTTTACTTAGCACGTGAAGAAATTTCTGTAGCGCATCCTGTTTCTGTTTTAGCGCGTGACCAAACCTAGAAAAATAGGGGGAAAAACAGTGAAGAATTTTGAAAACTTAGAAGACATTTTTGGAAACCTCTTTTCATCAGCATCGTTTTTCATCAAAACAGAGTATCGAAAACAGAGCTTTAAAAACTATTTCTTGAGCAAAAGTTGTAAAAATCCAAAACTGGTTGTGCGATAAAACATATCTATCCTATCAAAATCAAGAAACATCATCGCAAGTGACAAAAGGGTCCTTTATCATCTCGCGTATTTTATCTCAAAAACACTTGTTTAAAACCTCAAATTGTCAAATCAAGTTTCCATATTGGGAGACTTTATCCATATCATTTGACATGCTTTGTCATGAAGGGGCATCTAAACCTTCACTTTGATAAAGTAAAACTTGAATTTTCAAAAGCAAGATCAACTAAATCCAAAAAAAATCAAAGGAAACCATTGATCATTTATGCATGACTAATCCCCATATTCTGAGAAGAAAGAATATTTATCGTAACACCACGTTGAAGAAACAACAACCAAGTTTTTCCAAATTTATCAAAAGAAACAAATTTTTATACATCACTCATCAACTCTTCAAATCTCATCGAACATTCCTTCATCTTGTCAAACTTTATATCCAAAACAAATCCAACGAATTTGATAAAGAGCCTTTAAAGACTAGGGCATATTGTCAAAAATCCACATTTAATCAAATCATAAACCGTGGAGGAAAGATCAATCCAACATTCTTGCCTGATGAGTGCATCACTTACAACACACCCTAACTTGAACCACCAACTCCCGAACAACATATCGAAGAGTATTTTGTCCCCTTCATCATAGAAAGTTTCCACTAAAATTCTTGTTACTTGCTCTCAACAAAATAAACAAAGTGAGGCACAAACAGAATCCAGTATGAATTGAAGGTTATCAAATCCTTTTGAAGGTCCACATCTAGAGGATACTGAAATTTCTAAAGAACTTCTTCAGGAATGCCAAGAAAGTGCTTCATTCCAAAAACTTGTGGAAAGACTCATGGAAAATGACAAGGAAAAATACTTGCTCATGCTCACAAGAAAAGGGGTCAAACTCCCTGAAGACTTTGACATAGATGTGTTTAGAATGAGACCTCAACATTACGAATATCAAGAACGACAATGAGAAGGGGAAGCATGCGACCCTGAACAAGATATCCTTGAGCAAAACATACCGGAACAACATACACCAGGGCAAAACATCCCTGAGCAAGGCATCCCCAAGGAAAACATATCGTTCCATGCACCATTTCAACCCAGGATCAATGCAAGGGAAGAAATATTCTCTCGACAAAACAATGCACCTTTGGTTGCCCTTACTCAACAAATGCAAATGTTACAAAGACAGATGCAAGACATGCAACAAGGGACGACAGTGCGGTACTCATTAAATGAAATTTGTCCTTATCCCTTTGACAGAAGATTGCACATGATCCTTTTTCCTCCAAACTCAGACGTACCTAAATTTGACAAGTACGATGGAAAAAGAAATCCCCGTGATCATGTCAGAGAATTCTATACCATGAGTCTTGAATTTGCTCATGATGACACCTATCTGATGAGGTTATTCCCAAGAAGCTTGGGAGGACAAACAATGGAATGGTTATCCAAAATTACACCTCCTGTCAGATCATTTGATGAATTGGTCAACAAATTCATAATACAATATTCCTATAACATTCAACATGCTATAACCATGCTAGACGTCTGGAACACCAAACAAAAAAGCAATGAAACATTTATGATATTCCTTCAATGTTGGCGATGTATGGTTTCATGATATCCTCGAGACATTCTTGAAAAGGAGAAAATGGAAATTTTCATCGACAACTTGAATGGTGAGATGAGTTACAGGCTCAAACTCCAATGCATATCGTCTTTCACTAAATTGATTGAAAATGACATTCAAGTAGAAGAGGTATGTGTCAAAAAGGGAACGCTCAAATTCTTCAAAGAAGGAACAAATTTCATCAAACTACAATAACCAAAACAACAACAACTTAGACAAGTCTAGATTCTGGACTCAAAACAAAAACGAAGGTAGCAATGAATCACATGATCCAAAATCTAAGCAACCAGTACTCGCATTATCCGAAAATCCTCAAGCTATGAAAATTCCTAAAGGTGCTAACCCGGCCGCTAATACATATGCACTGAATACCAATCAAGGTCAACCCAACACAAACAACACCAACGATACTCAAAACAAAACCACAAATCAAGGACCTAATAACAATTCGCAAGACGACACCAACAATTTCCAAAAACGTGTCTTCACACCACTAGGACAATCACTGGAGTCAGCATTCAGAGAACTCTTAGCAAACAAGATTATCTCTTTACCCACCATCAACAACTATGAACCCCAAGTCAAACTACCTTGGTGGAACGACTCACACTTTTGTGATTTTCATCGCAACAAAGGTCATCGAACGAACAATTGCATGAGATTGAAAAAAATTGTTCAGGACATGATTGATCAAGGTGATTTAATGGTGGATGGTCTCAAAACAAATGGTGAACACAGAGCCTTTAAAAATCCTCTTCCAAACTACAACAAAGATGGAGCTTCAACCTCAAATGATACACATGGATCTCGTATCAACCAAATCTACAATAACACCATCAATGACATATCAGCTGAAGACCATCATGTAAATGTCATCACAATCCGAGACCAGCATAATCATGAATCTGTCAATGTAACAACCAGAGCTCAGAAATATGTCTTGAAGGGCCACACAACAACAACCACTACACCAAGAATCCAATCTGATTTAGTCAGCCAACTACGTAAAACTTCTGCTCAAATATCTATACTAGAATTGTTGAAATTGTCGCCAAAACACAAAGACATATTGGAACAAGCGCTATTGGAAACCAATGTACCTCAAGATCTGGATGCTGACAAATTCCAAGCCATGGTTGCTCATATGATAGGGCCTCATAATCTCACCTTCTCAGAGCATGATAATACCTCCTTAAGTCATCTGCATAACACTCCCCTCCATATTGAAGTCATCGTTTATAAACACCGAGTAAAGAGTATTGATAGATGGAGGAGTTGGACTTAATATATGTACCTTAAAACTTATCTGTGCTTTAGGCATCTCAAAGGAGTCTATTGATCCATGTAAAAAGATTACCATAAAGGCATATGATGATGAGGAAATATCATCTAAAGGAACCGTGATGTTACCCATTCAAGTTGGACCAGTGCAAAAGGATACTATGTGTCAGATCTTAGACATAGACTTCACATACAATATTTTATTAGGTCAACCTTGGATACATGAAATGCAAGCAGTGCCTTCTACGTATCACCAAGGTGTCAAATTTCCCTATAACAAACAAGAGGTCTCTATATATGCTGATCGCAATCCATTTCAACATTGTAATGCAATGGGGGCAACCCAAGACAGTTTGGTTCCCCATAATAGGGAAAAACAAAAATTCTCAACATCAGATCTACAAAAGGCAAAGCCTGAATCATTACTTGGAGATTTCAAGCAGAAAATGCAAATCAGAGAACAAGGTATGGGAAAATACTCTTTGGAACCCATGTGTTTGGCCAACTTACCAACATCACCCAAATCTCACGGATTATCCACAACATCAACACATTAGGTAACTCAGCCCATCACCAAATTTGATGGTACCTTCATCCAACTAGGCACTCTAGCACATGAATAAGAAGAAAAGGACATTCTTAGCTAGTTATACAAAGATGGGGAAGAAGATAATAGAGCAGCTTAATCATGCAAAGGGCTACTTAATCATGCAACAAATGGGATATGATGGTAAAGGACCTATTGGAAAATGCAAACAATGAGTCACTGAACCAATAGACCTTCCTTCACAGCTCAGTAGAGACAAAATAGGATTGGGCTGTAAACTCACTTTCCTATTAAGAAAGATACCATGCATAACTCCAAAACCTCAATGGAAAGAAAAGAAGAAGTACAAAGAAGAATCCTGGCAGGAAGCACTATTTGAGTCAGCAGAAACAATCCATAAGGCATGTGAATGTCAAGAACAAAAGCAACATTAGGAAAAGATCCTCATTCATAAGAAGGCCGAATCTGTAGCAGTAGCTCATATTCAAACACCAATATCTCAAAAACAAACAAAATCATCTCCTAATACTGTTATTCCTCTCCAAGGAGGCACAATATATGAACAAATACAAAAGGAAGAAGCTGGATCCGACACAGAATCAACAAAGACTATCAAATTGGTATCCATCATCAAAGATCAATTTTCACCATACAACATACCTATTTACAACACTGATAAAATCTGGGATGATAACTCATAGATTGATTCCAATGAATATGAATGGGGTAGCTGCTCAAATGCTACTGGAGATACCACTGACAAAACTAGCTCCATATCCCTTTCCCAAGAAGAGCATAACGCAGAAGATGGACTACCTGAATTTGGACCACAAAATATCTATGACACCAAGGAAAGCGAACAAAAACATTATGAACAAGTCTATACGGAGGATGATACCATCGAAGACCTTGATGAAATCATTGTCTTCTTTAAAACCAAAACCAATCACAATGAAACCTCTGTCTTAACACTTACAGTAGCAGAACTTGATCCACCAAACGATTCCTTGCCACTTGTCTTTCCCGATCTCATTGACTGGGATGAACCCGAAATACATGATATACCAATTTTCCCAGATGATGAATCTATTATCCACTACCTATGTACCATTAACCCAGAAACGGACTCTACCAGTGAACAAAGTAATGATGTCTACAAACCAGGGAGTGCCAAGTCTCTCAGTTGCAAAAATGAACCAAATAAAAGATCTGATACTGAAAACTAGTCAATGGCAGCTCTCGATCATAAAAAAGTAAAAATAAAGGATGCATCTGAGGGTGAAAACCTTTTTAAGGCACCTAAGGATGGGAGAATTGACACTCTTCCTGAACATTTTCATGAGCGATCACCCATATTGATTGAGCCCACTTAATCAATCAACATTGGTACTACAGAAACAATCAAAATCATACATCTCACAAAATCTCTGACAGAGGAGGAAAGATCAACATTTCTCATCTTTTTTAAAGAAAAGAAAATTAACTTTGCTTGGTCATATGCAGATATGCCCAGAATTGATCCACACTTGATCATGCATGACTTGTCCATCTCCCCAGGAGTTAAGCCAGTCAAGCAAAATCTACAAAAAATGAATCCATAGGTGGCACTCCAAGGCTAAACTAAAGAAATTATTAGATGTCGGATTCATTCGACCCATCGACTATGCAGAATGGATTTCCAACATAGTACCAGTATTGAAACCAGATGGCAGTATCAGAATCTGCACGGATTTCAGAGATATCAACAAAGCCTGTCCAAAGGATGACTTTCCTTTGCCCAATATTGACATAATTGTAGACCTCACAGCAGGCCATGCAATGCTCTCACTAATGGACGGTTTTTTAGGCTATAATAAAATAAAAATAGCCCCAGAGGATCAAGATAAAACAATGTTTACCTATCCTTGGGGAACGTACTATTGGAATGTTATGCCATTTGGCTTAAAGAATGCAGGAGCTACCTATCAACAAGCAATGACAAGAATCTTTCATGACATGATGCATACCTTCATGGAAGACTATGTGGATGATTTACTAGCTAAATCCTTCACCAGAGCAGAACACCTCAACATCCTAATAAAGATCTTTGATCGATTGGAGAAATTCCAAGTCAGGCTCAACCCTAAGAAGTGTGTCTTCGGGGTTACATCAGGCAAGTTACTAGGCTACATAGTCTCAACTAAAGGTATTGAAGTAGATCCAGCAAAGGTACAAGCCATTATGGAGATGCCACCACCAAAGAATATCAGTCAGCTCAGATCTCTACAAGGATGACTCCAATCAATCAGGCGATTCATCGCTCAACTAGTTGATAAAAGTCTACCATTCAATCATTTGCTACATAAGAATGTACCTTTCAGATGGGAAGCGAAGTGTGTAGAATATTTTTATCAAATCAAACAGTATCTGATGAACCCACTAGTTCTAGTACCACCAATAGCAAGAAAGTCACTCATTTTATACATTTCAACAACAAATATATCATTGGGGGCACTATTGGCACAAGAAGATCAACAAGGAAAGGAACGAGCCATATACTACTTCAGCAGGACATTGAATGGCTATGAACTCAACTATACATTCATTGAGAAGGCTTGTCTAACAATAGTCTTCGCTTCTCAAAAGTTCCAACATTATATGCTAGCACACATAATTAAGCTAGTAGAAAAAATTGATCCTCTCAAATATCTACTCAGCAAGGTAGCTCTTATAGGATGATTGGCTAAATGGGTCATGATTCTCAATGAATTTGACATCCACTATGCAGAATGAAGAGCTATCAAAGGACAAGCAATTGCAGATCAACTAGCTGAAGCACCGCTACCAGGAAAACAAACTATGGAGATTGAATTTCCGGACAGGGACGTTCTTGCTATTTCTACCACACAATGGACCCTATACTTTGACGGATCCTACACACAACATGGTTCAGGTGCTGGCATTCTATTCATCACTCCTGAAGGGCATACTATACCAAGATCATATCGGCTTATGTTCCCATGCACAAATAATGTGGCTGAATATGAGGCATTGGTTATAGGCATCAAAATGGCCGTAGAATGGAAAATCACAGAGTTAATGGTCTATGGAGATTCACAACTAGTCGTCAATCAAATCAACAATGACTATCAGACAAAGGATGACAAGCTACTACCCTACAAGCGAATGGTGGATGACTTCAAATAGTATTTTGTACACATCACCTTCGAGCAAATACCAAGGTTGAACAACAAAGCAGCCAATGCCATGGCTACTATCGCTTCATTACTATAAATTCCAGAGCAATAGAGTCATTACGAGTTCTTGGTGGAGCAACTATTCTCCCTAGCCTATGACCATTTTGAATCCCATGTTATCTATGCCTTAATCGGTTCGGATTCCCCTTTATATGGACCCATATATGATTATCTAAAGAACAACATCCTACCTATTGACCAATCCCATAACCAAAAATGTAATTTTATTCGACAAGCCGCTCGGTATACCCTTACCGCTGATACTTTGTACTGTCGAGGTCTAGATGGTACTCTTCTTCATTGCCTTCATTGTAATGAATCTGATTCCACTTTACATGAGCTTCACAAAGGTATTTGTGGCACACATTCAAGTGGGACTGCTCTCGCTAAAAAGCTTCTAAGGATGGGATACTACTGGCCTACAATGGAAAAAGATTCTTACCACTTTGCCAAGAAGTGTCCTAAATGCCAGATCCATGGCAATTTGATACATGCACTAGCACAAGAACTGCAACCATTTACAACATCCTGGCCCTTTGTTAGTGGGGACTAGACTTGGTCGGCAAAATTCATCCTTCATCTTCAAATGGACACAAGTTCATTATAACTGCAATAGAATACTTTACCAAGTGGATAGAAGCAGTCCCCATGACCACAGTAACCAGAAAACAAATTGCTTCTTTTATCCCGAACTATCTAATCTGCAGATATGGTATTCCAAGTTCCATCATCACCAATAATGGATGACCGTTCAAAAACCAAGATGTCTGAGAACTATGTGAACAATTCAAAATACAACATCGGTTCTCTACGCCATACTACCCCCAGGGGAATGGTCAAGAAGAAGCATCCAACAAAACAATACTGAAAATCCTAAAGAAAACTGTAAATGACGCAGGCAAAGATTGGCATGTACAACTCAATCTAGCACTTTGGGCATATAGAACTAGCATCCATACACCTACAAGAGCAACACCTTTCTCATTGGTCTATGGATCAAAAGCTATTTTACCACTGGAGGTAGAAATTCCATCTCTTAGAGTCTCTCTAAAAGGCTTAATCCCAGATGAAGAGTATAGAGTCAACCGACTGCAAGAATTGGAACTATTAGATGAAAGATGTCAGCATGCTTGCACTCATCTCAAAGCATATCAACAACGCATGTGCAGAAGATACAATCACAAGGTCATCCCTCACAACTTCAAAGTTGGTGACCTAGTCCTCAAAGAAAATCCAAGAAATCAGCAAGAACAAGAAAATAAAGGGAAATTTGAACCTAACTGGTTGGGTCCCTATGTCATCATATCAGTCTATGGATCAAGTGCTTATCATCTTACAACTTCAGAAGGAGATGTGCTCGACGAACCAACTAACAACATTCATCTAAAGAAATACTACACTTGAGTAGTCTAATGCACGGAAAAAGTCAAAAACAAAAAAAAACAAAATCAAGAAAAAACAAATAAAAAGGTACAATAAAAGCAACTAGTGAAAACTTGGTAACATGCGCTATTGTGAGAGGACAACTCCTTTATCTCTATCCATATCTCTGTAGTAAAGCACTATCGGCCATCACCCGACACTTGACAAATATCCATTCAGGACATACTTAGTGTAGTCACTATCCTGATTTATCCATATATCCTTTCACCACACTTTACCATGGCTTGGTAATCACTGTACATATCCACATCGAAAGACACACTTAGCTAGGGGCAATAATCGTCAAAACTTGTAGCAAGTTCAAGCCGTCAAAACTATTTGCAAAACTCAGAACACCACATCCAGCAACCCACAACTTACTAAATCATGAAACAAAACATTGAATTGCTAAAATAGGAATCACAAAAACAATACGATGGATGGTTTTCTGAAGTACCAAATATTACATTTTGCATAAAGTCTTGACTATTTTTGCATTTAAGCTTTTTTTGAATTATTGGATTCTCTAAATTTTATCAACAAATGCTTCCAAGCTAGAGATCATTGGGAAACTCCAATATTTTCTTAGTCTTCTGTCTGTGAGGCAATCATTTGTACTGTGTAAATACTTGTCTCGATATGTGATACAACGAATATCACTGAAGACATGATTCCACTTTACGCATACAAATGGTTTACTCTTATCTGTTTATACGCAGTCCGCACTCTGGTCATCCTGGTTCAATTATATCTTGACGCTTATGCTATCTTGCAAAATCAAACATCATGTGAATTTTTCTCAGGTCATTATGGCTCAATTATACCATTATGCTTGTATAAATTTTCAACATATCCCAAACAAATCAATTCCCAATAATGATACATATATCGAAAGCAAATAAACATGTGGCTATATCGGATGACAAATGTAGAATATGGATGCTCCAAAAACAAGTAGTTTCATATCATTTTACAAGTAGTTGCATATCATTTTACAATTAGTTGCATATCATTTTACAATTAGTTGCATATAAAATCATACATCTCACAGCATATCAAATCATACATCTCATTTTCAAGATACATCTCATAGCATATCAAATCATACATCTCATTTTCAAAATACATCTCACATCTCATAAACATCATACATTTCACTTCATCATATCATCTATCTAAGCATTGCATCATCATAAAACAAAGTACAAGCATCTAGAACATGCATCAGTAACACATCACATGATCAAATAAAATGGTGTCATCTATATATATATCAAAAATGATCAAAATGCACAAATATCTGTCATGTCTATGTCCCGTACAACAAAAAAAATGATCCAAAATACAATAGAGACATCATCTCTCAAGTATGACTATCTTCTGAGGGGGATGGTCTCGCCGCTGATGTCCTAGCCCCTAGATCTCCAGGAGGATCCTGTCTCAAAGGCTTTGTCACGCCTATGCTCTCTGACTATGACCCAGTCTCTCGAGATCAACTCGATCTCGACTGCGTGAAGCTCTGCACTCTATGCTCCTTGGGCACCGCATCCTCATAGTGGCATCGATAGTACTCTATCTCCCTCACTCTCAAGGACAACTCTCTCATGATGTCCCTCATAGGACCACCTGCTGCCACTCTCTGCATGCTCCCTGCCAGCCCCTCCGCTCGACCTCGCTGCTCTATCTCAGTATCGCGCTCTAGGGTCAGCTGGGTAATCTAATGCTATTGCATCAACACCTGTGCATGCAGCTGCTATACTGTCAACTATAGGGTCCTGATCTGGGCATCCTCCACATGTGTTGGGATCCGACCAGTAGGGGCACCTGTGAAGGGGTACCCCCTATCCCTTTATCTGTCCTCAATGTAGGTGGAGGTAACTCATCAGTCCTCCTCCTCTGCACTGGCTGTCTCCACTCATCAGTCCCTCCCACTGCTGCTATCACCTCTCCCACTCTCCCCTCCTCCCCTACTTCGATCGCCAACCCTCATCTCCATCTATCCATCACAGCTTGTCGAACTACTCTCTCCATCCGCACTCCCCTATCACCCCCATCTCTCCCTCTGTCTCCTCTCCTCCCCTGATATCCTCTCCCTCATCATCTTCCTCCACCTCCATCATCTCCCTCATCACCATCTCCCCCTACCTCATCCTCATCATCATCGAAGGCAGGCCACATCTCCTCAGAATCTGATATCCTGGCCACGACACGAGCTACGAAGAAACCGACAAACTAATGTGTCATCCCAGCATCTAAAATCTCAGGAGCATAGTCCCATATCTAGCCCGCTAAGCTGGAAAACTCCTCTATAGCCACTCCACTGTCAATAGTCGGACCCCAATCCGGTATATCCTGCCTCTGACGTGCATATAAGAGGTCCCCTATGGTATCCCTTGCTGCCGACCATACTGCTGCAAAACCCTGCCAACCTGAAATCTCTTGATCACAAAGGGCATCCGCCCTATCAAAAACCGACTCATAAAAACATACAACATCTCTAGCCCATCCTCAGCCCATACCTCGCAATCTGTATACGGTCACTAGATGACCATATCGATGTCATCCAACACCCTCCTCCAGTGCTCAAGTTTGCCTATCTTATGCTGGACAACTAGCCCCCTGTATCGATATGCATATGCTCGCCCAACAGGCTTGTCTCTATCCACCAGTGGCCTAGATGCTAGAATGTGCTCTCAACACCATACCTGTAGGAGTGTCACGCCAACTGACAAAATGTTGTAACCTAGGTATACCACCTCATGTAAATCCTTGTATAAATGAGCTAACATGGCCGATCCCCATGCAAACCTGCGGCCTTGTGTCACTATCTCCTCTAGCACCAATCCCCAACCCATGGAAAATCCCTTCAACCTATAGTCGGGACATAGGAATCCACCTATAAAACCTGCTAGTACTGATGGAAGAGGCGCATAGTCTAGATCTAAGAACTCCTGCCAAGGGATCTCATATCCACACACTGTCTCATCATGAAATATGCGTTGCAGTGCCTCTATCCTGCCCTCCTCTGTCTGCTCATATGACAATAATGCACCTGCTACGGGAATCTGCAATATCCTGTAACAGTCCTCAGGATTCACTGTCATCTCACCTGTAGCAAAGTGGAAGGTGTTCGTATCACTATGCCATCTCTTTGCGAGCGCTATGAGTAAAACCTGGTTCACAGTAAACCGAGGCATATCTAATAAAGATGACAGGCCACATCTCTCAATAACATCTAAGTCAGCATGTGCCAACCGAGGTATCAACGCCCATGGTCTAGGGAACCACTTGCGCGACTGAACCACTCCCAATCGCTCCCGTCAAAAAGCAAAACAAGTCCAATATTAGTTTCCACATAAAAAAAAAGATATCAAAATCAAAGTCACATAAAAAACATGAAACAATTTGCAAATCTAATCAAGTTCCACATCATATCATTCCATATCAACTTGTAACACAACTTAAGTTTTCATAAACCATATCAAAACTTGTAAAACAACTCAAGTCTCCAAATCACATAAACTTGTAAAAAAATTCAAGTTTCCCACCCATATCAACTTGTAAAACAACTCAAGTTTCCAACCCATATCAACTTGTAACACAACTCAAGTTCCACACAATCATATCAGCTTGTAACACAGATCAGGCTCCACATATATTAACTTGAAGCAATGCAAATCAAATCAAGTTTAGATCACAAAAACACATTAATATCTACATAAATAACTTGAATATTCGTAAATTAAACCAAGTTATATCAGTACTCATATTGGACGAACAATCAAAACCATGACAGCCGACACAGCAAATGGCAAAAACCCACCTCCCCAGGCAAAACTGACCTTATCCTATGTATTTTTCTACATTTGCAAATCATCCTATCTTGTAAAAACTATTGCATGCGCTAATTAAATTTGGCTACACACTAAACCATACCCATGCGCTACCCTATTTTCTCCATGCGCTATCCTATCTACCCTATGCGCTAGACTAACTCTACGTGCTACACTTTTTTATCCATGCGCCAACTAATCTACCCTAAGCGCTAAACCCGATCCATGCGCTAACCTATCCCGTGTCTGCGCTACCTATTTAACCTTATGCGCTAGGTCTAACCTACGTGCTACATCCCCCTACCCATGCGACCCCTTGTGGACCCTATGCACTAGGTTTACTCAATGCGCTACCCTTTTAACCCTAAGTGCTACCCTATGTCCCTCATGCGCTAACCTAAGGCCATGTGCTAACCTAAAAACTTCATGTGCTACCCTAAATATTTTTGGACGCTACCCTAAATTACAACCCTATGCGCTACAAATTTTTTTGTATGCGCTAAACTAAGACCCCTATGCGCCAAAATGTGAAAACCGTATTTCAAAATTCAAAAACTGACCAAAAATGATCAAATTAAAAATAAAAAAGGGGTCAAAAGGGTTGACTTACCGGTGGTCCATATGCGGTAGGCCTCCGATACCTCCGAACGCGCTCAAATCAATGCGTAGAATAGGGAATAGGCATTTTGTCTTCTCTCCAAAAGTCTCTCTCTCCAAGGTCAAGAAGCACAAATGAGACAAAACAATGCACTTTTTCCCTTTTATAGGGTAAAATAAAATTAGGGTTAGGGAAATGAGCATGAAATTTTCTTGCAGTCTCTCTCATACCCTCGCACACATCAATTATTAGGAGATGAATCAATTTACACATTCCACTTACCCAAAATTTTGCATAGCAAACACAATTATCAAATCAAATCAAATTTTCCAAAATTTTGATTCATCTCACATCAAATCTGGGGCACGACATGAAAATCCATAAAGACAACATTGATCATAAAATCGCAATGACACATCATTTTCTTTGAAATAACATGTGCACACATGTCACTTCAAAGAGGGGCAAAATGTAGACGTATAAAAATGACCATATTCCTAAATGAATATTTTATGTTCATTTCTCTATTTAATTAAATCTAATTTAATTAAATTACCCGCATTCCTCTATTTAATTAAGTAAATTACTCAATTAAATTCACTATACCTATTTTACCATTTAATAGAATAAATTCATTTTATTCAATTAAAGCCCCTATTCACTTTTTAATTAAATTCAAATTTAATTAAAATAGTTATCCTAAATTGAATAAATCTAATTTATTTAATTGCAACCAAATTGAATTAAATTCAATTAAAACCCATTATCCCTTCATCCACTTGCAAAATCCTACATCTCCCACTTGCATCCTAACCCTCTTCTTAATTTCTTCTAGAATCCATCTAATCCTAATCAATTAACCCAAACCCATTCATTATCCCCTTTCTCTAAATTTGAGGAGGTCACTTCTCAAATTTGGAGTAAAGTCTTCTAAAAGCATTAAAGCCTTTATCCATTCAACAAGCTAACTTGTTGAATACCCCCAAATTTGGAAGGACTCTTACAAATTTATCCCCAAAGTCTTCATAACCATTAATGGTTAACTCAACCTCCATGTAACTCAAGGGTCTCATCAAGCATTTATTGCTTTGACCATGGTTATCCTTAATCCTTTGCACAAGAATTTATCCTTTGGATAAAAGCTTTATCCAATGGGTAATCTTAACTTAACCTTAACCCTTAACTGCTAGGGTAACCATGAGGTCTTCTCAAGCATTTAATGCTTCTTACATCTCCTCTCAACCAACCTTATGTTGACAATTGTCACCATTTCATTGGTGCCAATTGTAAACATGGATTCCCAACTTTCAACCCTTGATTAACTCTTGCAATCCTGACCATCTATTGCCCTATTTTTGCTATAAATAGAGTTCTCATTCCTCCATTTTTAGAGATCCAAGTCTTTAGTATCATACTTATACTAAAATCCATCCAAGCTTTAATATATCATTTGTGCTCATCATTTAGCCTCTCTTTTCAATAGGAATTAATCTAAATATACATGTTTAGAGTATTTTCCTTATCATCTAGCTTAATCATAGACTAGTGTATATCATGGTAGGATAATCTTGCTACTAATCTTGTCAGCTTATAACTAGTTTATTGTATTTATAGGATCATGCATAGCTTAGGATGCATTTCATCTTAAAATCAAACAAAGCATCCCTTGTTCTTGCATTTGTCATCCCTAAACCACTTTGCTCAGTGATCTGAGAGAAAAGACATTGGTTTGAGGGACCTTGTGAGATAGAGAACCATGGAACCAACCTTGGGAAGCTGAGCCATACTTCATGACTCCATAGCTTGCATCAAGAAGTCATGTGGGTGTGTGAGCAAGGCTCCCTAGAACTCCATTTTTCACATTTCAAATTCTATCGACCCGCTTTTCCCGCATACAGGTTGTTTATGATTTTTGTGAGTACCTGATATTCATGCCATGTGACACTTATGATGGATTGCAAAGATTTAGTTTCACTGGTGCTCCAATTGTTCTCTTGTATTTACTCCATATCATGTTTCAAATGAATCCTCTTTCTTCTTCTTGGATCATTCATGTATCTCTTGGACCCTATGTGGTCATATGTATCATTTTTTTTCGTACGCCTTGATGAAAAGATGTAATTGATGTGAAGCTTATGTATATTTCACCTATTATTTATTAGAAGGGTCTTGCATTAGAAGAAGACCCAGAGATGTAGCCCATTAGGGGTGAACTCCGATATCAATTTTGGTGTTGTATGGTGTATGTGTTCATTTGGTTCCTTTCTATTTAGGATGTATGAATGGCATTATAGTTAGAATATATAATTTAATTTAGATGATATTAATCTTATTGCATGTATGAAGTTATCAATTAGATGTAGTAATACGGATTATGATGGATGTAGCTTAATGATGTAATGTAGCTAATGCTAGATGTATATATTCAATCATGCTAGTTAAATCTTTTATGGAATTTAATTTCTATGTCCTTGTGGTAATAATTTTATCATTGACTCTCATTGTTAATTGGATTAATAAACCTTAATGTTCATTGGATTAATCAATTAATCTTCATTGGAAACCCTTTAGGTGTTTAAGTTAAGTCTTCCGCTTGTGCAAATGTCATTGCAATATTTAATTTAATGCATCTTTAAGTTCTTTAATGTTAGAAAAAATTATTTGCACTCTTTTTGAGAGTTTTAGTTGATCCTTTAGGGTTTCTTGGTGGGCATTACAATTCATGAAGACAAGGTGGTCGGTTTTCCATTCCAGGCCTTCCCACTACATCTTGAGTCTATATGAGAACTCAACCATGCGTGGGGTACAATATCTTACTTAAATGTTTATAACTACCCACCCCCTAATCAATTATTAGGTTATCACTTATTAACTCACTTTTGAGGGGTTATCCAACCATCCACTTAGGGCATGATCCCCACTCGAAAGCCACTCTCCCATATGACACTACAAAATCACGGTCTCTCTACGAGAACCCTATTGCGATACTGACAACCATATAACCACGACAAAACATAGGTGACGAAAACACAATCTTACTAACCCTTGGTTAACCATTTGGAACATAACATAACATGGTTTACATTGACAAGGTTATAAGGACACCACTTGTTTAAGAGGTTACAACAAGCACTACAACATGACGACTAAACAATTACAAGAATTGCAACAAAATCAAGCTGTTTGCTAAGAAATACCAAATTCGCTAAAGATCATAATTCAAACAATCTTTTGAAAATAATTAAATCATTATATACTTACAATTCAATATTAAAGATTAAAGAAAACACAACCACCCCTTTTTAAGGAAATTCGAAGCCGTCATTAGTCTAATAAGGCTAGAATTTAAACTATCCTCAAATAACCAATTGCCTCTTTTTAAAAAAAAAATCAAATCATAGTAACTTAATAAAATAAATCATCCCACATTAAATAATACATCTTTCACATAAAATCATTTTAATTAATATTCCAAATAAAATAATTTCCATAAAATAATAAAAATCACGTTATATATATAATAATATAAATATATGTATATAGTTATATATTCATCGAATATATACTTATATACACATACCATATTATGTATATATACCACATCTAAATTTTAACTCAATTCACAGATAGATCTAAGTTTCCAAAAGAAACCATAAAAAAAAGTACCTTTATAATAATACACACACACACACACATATTATAAAATCCGCATAATAAAAAAAAATACTGGCGAAATCATTTTTTTAATAGCGCTGAGAGGAGGACTGGTGAAATGTGCTACCTTATGGTAGCACTACCATATGGTAGTGCTGCTACCATAGGGTAGTGCTACTACCATAGGGTAGCGCTGCTACCATATGGTAGTAGTTGCTACTACCATAGGGTAGCGCTGCTACCATATGGTAGTAGTTGCTACCTTCCACGTGGTGGGGGGAGCTTTGCCACATGGTAAATTTTATATTATTTTTTTATAATTTTTTTAATTTTAAAAATCTCTTCCTGTACAATAACTCTATTAAAATAAAGTATAAAAAGAATTTTTTTTTGAATGAAAAAATTCTTCATATAATTTTTTTTGTATACTTCCAGAATATAAAGACCCAAAGTAATTGATTTTGGGCAAAAACCAAGTGAAATTTAAACAAAACAGAGGGGATCAAATTCAAATTTTCATTGCTCTCACACACATGAAATATCATGAACACACATAGGAGGTCAAATTGCAAAATTTGGCCATCATATCCCTTGATTTTTAATAATTTGAAAACTTCCATTCACACAAAAATATAATCTTTTACTCCCAATCTTGAAATGAAAAGATTTAAAACAAATTGCTCAACTTGAAAACACACACAGAGAAACTAAATTTTTGGTTCCAAAATTCAATTTCTTCACAATAAACAAATTTGATTTGGGAAAAGATTAATTCAAATATAAATCACTCAATTCCCACAACTTATATTCAACTTAAAGCTTCCAATAAAAAAATCATGATTTCCAAGCACACACAGGAAGTTTTCAAACCATTTAAATTTTTTAACAAAAGGAAAGATAAAGTCTATCCAACCTGTAAATGCACTCCTGGAAGGAAAATTTGGGATGAGCCCTCAACCTACACACCAAAATCTTCAATCCAGATTCCAATCTCCGATTTTTGTTTCCAAACTTAGCTTCCAAAAAAATTTCTCTCCTCTTCCCGTGAACTCTCAAGTAAATATATGAAAATTTTTAACCTAAAAACTTTTAGGTTAAAGTTTTCATTCCACCAATAACGATTTCCAATAAAAGGTAATAATCTAATTTCCTCTTTTCCTCATGACTCAATTTTCAATTTTCAATTTAAAAATCTAGTTTCCAAATAAAAAGTCAATGGGGATTTTTTTCTTTTTCTTTTCCTTATTTTGAAATTAACTCAACATATAATCTAAAAATTCCAATAGCATATTATTTAACTTTATTTCCTTTTTTTCAATTAAATACAATTACTTTTTAAATATAACATGTAATTTATCAATTTAAATTCAATAACTCAATTTATTTAACGAAATCAATAATCACAAAGGTATATTAATTTAATTCAAATATACCAACATGAAATAACACTGTTCATTCAAACTAACTAGAAGCACACAAAACGAGAAATGACCACACGACGACTCACAAAATGAAAATGTCAAAGAACCAAGACTCGCATACCAGTCAAACAATAATTGACGATTGACTAATGACACTCACATGAGTGTAACTGCAGGTCAATTTTAGGGTCTACCAACTATCTCTTCCACTCCCATTGGACAAATAAGGTACGCCCAGACCTGTGAAACTAGGTGGAGTCGATACCCCGTACCTACCTAGTATTTGTACCTGCAATGCCTTGCATCAATGAACCACATGTGCATATAGACATATATAAAAGACATGACACACACACCGATGAAGGAGAATCATGACGTTCCCTGTCTCACCGAAGTGAGTGAAGGAAAATCATCCCCTCGCACCCCATACACTTAGAAACACGAAACATGTATATAAAACATTTCACACATAAAGTAAATGTGTCAGTCCATGTCAGTAATCCAATTAAAATCACATTTAACATCAATAAGGAAATATTGCATGAAAAATATACTCTGTAAATCAAATTAAAGCATATCACCATACCGCATAATGTCTAAGTAAAATATCACAATAATGCATCCACTGAAAAAGTCAACTAAAGTCAAACATGAGTCTAAAAGTATGATTGAGAAAGGGGTACTACACCTCATAAGGGTGTTAGTTACATATTTGTTAAACCACCCTATGCACATGATTTCTTCCCACATCATAAGGCAACAAGGTATATTCAAGTGTAAGTTCTTCAAATCCGCCCATAATTGAGGTAGTTCACTATCTCTAGGGATTACAATAACTAGACATCTAAGCATAAAGGTTCAAGTTATATAGGTCACATCATTCAAAACCTCAAATATTATGGTATATAACAATCCCATTCTAAGGGAGGTGAAAATAATTACACTTAATTTAAATACCATCCATGTAAAAATCTCAATGCATGTGTCAACACAACAATTTTGCAATCGATATCACTTGTTCAATTCACCAAGCCTAGATCACACTTTTTGCTAATAATTTTCTTGCCTAGATTAATTGCATAATAATTTCATCATAGGGGATTCTCTTTCCATTATCTTAATTAGCTATAATACTTTTTATTTATTACTTCGCCTAACCTCACTCCTTCTAGTGTTCTCCCTGGACACACTATCAGAGGTCCAATGAACACGATATATGTTACATTGATCACATAACTAGGGATAGCTAAATCAAACATTCAAAATGACCACTTGACACCTCAAAAGATAGAAGTAAAATTTAAATTTGCCAAGTTCGATATGAAAGAAGAAAAATGTCGGCAATCGAAAAATGTTAAAATTAGCAACATGGAAATTATCAAAACTCAAATGAAAAGAAACAAAAATTTAGTGGCCCTTCCATCATAAGAAATATTAAAGAAAGTACTATCCCATAGGTCACATAACACTATACATAGACAGTCAAAACACCGTCGAAATCAAAATTCAAACAAGGTGATCATTTTAGCTACACTATAGGGAGTAACTGCTACACATAACCCAAGATCACACATTTTGAGTGCGTTAGGGAGTGATTATCAGACACTTAAGGCTATTAGATTATTTACTTTTCTTTATTATCATGAAATATCTTATACACATGAGAGTACATTCGTTACATAGATCACGTTCTACTTACATCCACGTTATTACCTTTACAAGAAACACTTTCCAACGCATACTGCTATCCACTTAGGATTTTCAACAACCATAGTTAGATTCTAATGGATGGATGCACTAATTCTACCATCCTTCATCAATTCTTCTTGGACTTCCATTAATTGATAAAATATGACAATTCATTTGTTCAATATTATACGGTAACTCATACATGAATACTTCTATGTCTCACTTACTAGTGGGATAGATAGTTGAGTACAAACTCAATTCTTGTATAGTTAGAGCCACTTTAGGAGTTGTACAATGCAATTACATAATTTTACTAGTGACATCATTCATTTTCTTAGGAACTTCCGCTAGCTCCTAGTACCTTCGTAACTAATTATTAATTGACCACATCAAGTAGAAGCATGATGCCAAAGTTATTATCAATTATGGTTAGGAACAAACAAAAGTGGAATAATTGTTAAGTAAAATAAATAACGCTTTGACAACCAATTCATACTATCACACATATTATGTTCCTTCTTTAGTGACGTGAAAATTTGACTTATTCTCACCTATTCCACTTATGCAACCATGAGAACAAAGGGGTGCACACTCAAGAAGTGACAAGCATATAAATCAACACCCTCCTAATTAAATTATGACTAAAAGAAATTATCATTTTCTATCTTGTTTCTTATAATCTTACTTGCTAGCCAACCACACCATGCCACAACTTTCAATTACCTTCAATCCAATAAAATCACCTTATTATAATAATATCAAGTTATCCTATTACTGCATAACTTAAAGGTGTATCGTAATTACCAATGTCTTAATATTTCCATAATTTTCAAGTTCTTCCTTAGCCAACCATAGAAATAGGCTCCTTAGCATTGTACTCATAAATCCTTGCATTTGAGCACCATATTACATTGCCAACTAATTCTCATTAAACCATTGGTAATAATTATACTGATATACCAACCTTCCATATACCTTATCCAATTTGTATGTTGACTCGTTCATACCTAATGTTCCTCATAATTTCACACTCAAGTGTCATTATTTTGCAAACCTCCTTCGGTTGTGCCAAAGTAGTAAGAATGTTCCAAACTGACTTGTATCTAGTTACTAGTCATGATTGGGTTGCACTTTCTCCTTAGGTTCTAAATGCATATAAGTTAATCATATCATGATTATCTATTCATGTTTCATCTACATCTCTTTGTACTACAGTAGGGATTCTGCATGATTCCCATATCGTGTCATCTTTCTTGATCAATTACTTAGTCCCCTTGAGATTTTTTTATTTTTCAAAAATTCTAGTTAGAACATCAGATTTTTTGATTCCCCAATATTGTGCTTAAACACATGAGGATTTAAGAAACCTTTGCAATTTCATAATTTAATCCAAAGAGGTTCATTTCATCTTGCTTCTCGGATCATATTACCTATAAGTTCTCTAGGGCTCAATTATCAAGGAGGTTGTTATTCATCATTTCATCCATCATTCTCAAGGTCATTCACCACAAGCTCCTTTGCATTGATACGAGAAACCTTGATAGGCGTGTTGGCAATTTGGAGGAATTAACTATGTGTTGCATTGATGTTTGTCATTTATGTCAACACTAGCTATTTTGCTATCTACTGACTTTCAATAGAGTGGTTGGTCTTTCATGTTGATCTAGAGATTTATCTCTGGTTTGGTCCGGCTATTGGAATTGGTTTGGATTGGTTATTCATGTGTTCCTAATGCATATCACATTCAGTTGGTTTAGGATTTGATGATTCGGATGCTATCATATGTTCTAGTAAGCCTTTTGGTTACCGGTAAGGGTTTTACCAACAGTGCTTTGTTGAAGATCTTTTGATGAATCCGATAAGTGGTGTTGGTGTGGCTTCTAGAAGGTTATCAAGATGTTGATGGTTATCTTGTTCATGTTCTAGTTTTTCATGGTGTTTCATTTGTCTTATGATGACCTATTTTGGGTCCGATGTTATTCTGCTAGGTTATGGACTGGTTTATGTAATGTGTTGGTAGATGCTCCCGATGCATTACCAGTTGGTTTATGTTGTTTTGGTCTTAGGACGACTTAGTTTATCATTGGTTTGTGGGATTATGTAACAGATCTATTATATTATCTTTTAGGTGGTCAACTTAATTGTTTAGGTCCCAGGTTGGTATAAATATGATGTAATATCTCTTTGTGGATCATGGTATGGTATGGGTTATGTGATTATCTGTATGCAAATAAAGTTGTAATCATATGCAGAGGTTTTGGTCGATCATAGGTGATCAAATTGGGTTTGTGAAAGAGGTTTAAGACCTCTGGTATTGAGATTAACCAAAACTATACTCAGGCATATGAGATGCTAATCTTGCTGTTCACTCATCTTTTCAGATTGTAGTCTGGATTTATTTTATAGTCAGTGAGGCTCCTTTTGTGATGAGTAGTGCACTCTAGGCTGTTGACCTTCTTGCATATGCAGGCCCCTCTTATTGTAGTTACATACTTGTTGCAGAAGTATTATCTGACTGTGGGTAGGCTTCCGACCATGGTTTTTCCCTTTACCAGGTTTTCCATGTACAAATATTGGTGTTATGTGTTATGGATGGTTGGTAATTGTTCTGTGATTTATGTTTGTGCTTAATTGTTATATCTTCTATTTTGGTATTTGGTTTATGTATTCTGGTAAAAGGTTTTGTGTGCTTAAAGTTTTATAATGTGTTGACAACTGATTCACTCCACCGGTTATCCTAGAACAATTGATATTAGAGCTTGCTCCTCTCTGTAGATGCTTAACTACTTGAGGAAGATCCTATGGAAACTAATAGTTCAAATGCATCTTTTTTCTAGAGAGAAACCCCTAAGCTTGATTCAACAAAATATAGATTATGGAAGATTCAGATGGAGACTCATTTGAGATGTTTTGGGAAAGAGATTTGGGAGATCATGGAGAAAGGATATACTCCTCATAATCCAGCATCTGGCAATCCTCCTTTGACAAACTTGGATAAGGACATTGAGAATGATTGTAAAGATAGAGGAGCACTCTTGAGTGCACTTTCTGATCAACAAATTATGGGATTAATTGACCAATCATTTGCAAAGGCTATATGATATAAGTTGGAGGCTCTGAATGAAGGTGAAACTATTGTTAAAATTGCTAAACTTGATGGTTACCAGGTGAGGTATGAGAACCTGAAGATGAAAGGATTACTACTTTTATTGGAAGAGTTAATGAAATTGTTATGGGAGTTTAGTGTTGTGTTGGATCTTTGAGCGAAGATGAGATAGTTTCTAAAGTATTGAGAGCTTTGCCACCGAATTACAAGATGAAGGCTACTACAATTAATGAGATGAGAACAATGGCTAACACTTCTGTTAATAGGGATACTTTGGTTTGAAAGTTATTGGCTCTTGAGCTTGAATAATTTGGTCCTAAAGGAGATGCAAAGACTGAATCTGCTTTTCATACATCTGTATCATCAATCGGCAAGAGTGACTGGAAAGCTTTATATGCTAAGTAATTGGATGAAATGAAGAAATAAGATGATGAGTTTGAGCAACTTGAACCCCTATTTTCTAGAAGAGTGCCTAAAGGTCTGACATGATGTAAGTATGAAGGAAAATCACCTTTTAAATATTTTGCATGTAATAAGATAGGTCAATTTGCATCTAAATGTCCTAAGAGGAATTCAAGATTTGAAGAGAAAGCTAGAAGATATTTTAGGCCTAACCATGATTATCATAACAAACATAATTACAAGAGGATCAAAGACAAATCATGTTACTATGTGGATGAGGAAGGTGTGACTGATTCTGATAATGAGCCGACACAAGATTCAGCTAGTGGATCCGGCACTAGAAAGGAATATGTATTTTTGGCTATCAAGGAAGATGCTCCGACACCAATTATTCAAAATGAGGAAAATGCCCTTGCTGCTAAAATTGAAGACAAGAATGAATAGGTGATAGACAATGGATGTTCACATCATATGACTGGAGATAAAAGGAAGCTTTTATCTTTGCAAGAATTTGATGGTGGTCTGGTTAGATTTGGAGATGACAAAGCATGCATGATCATAGGAAGAGGAACTATATCATTGGATGGTAAGCATAACACTGATAATGTTTATTATGTTGAAGGTTTAAGGCATAATCTTTTGAGTGTAGGACAATTGATGGATAAGGTATTTTAGTTACAATTCAAGGATGGAAAATGCAAAATCATCAACAAATATGGATTGGAGATTGCAACCAGTACTCAGACTAAAGGTAACATCTTTCATTTGAACTCCGATGAGAAGACATGTTTGATTGCACAAATTGAGGAGAGTTGGCTATGGCATAAGAGGTTGTGTCATGTGAATTTTGATTGCATTGTAAAGATCAGTTCAACTAAGGCTATTAGAGATATACCTAAGATTGTGAAGCCCTATAATCCAGTATGTAAGGAATGTCAAATGGGAAAGCAAGTCAGAACTTCTTTTAAGAGTATACAAGACAAATATAATGATGTTCTTGATCTTATTCATACTGATTTGTGTGGTCCTGCTAGAATAAAGAGTTTTTAGGGTGATAGATATTTCATGCTAATCATTGATGACTATTATAGAATGATGTGGGTTACTTTTCTAAGGGAGAAATCTGAAGCTTTTGACAATTTTAAGATCTTTAAAGCTAAAGTTAAGATAGAGATAGGGTTGAAGATTAAATGCTTAAGGCCAGATCAGGGTGGTGAATTCACATATGGTGAATTTAATAGTTATTGTGAGAAGCATGGGATAAGGAGACAATTATTTGCACCTTGAACACCTCAGCAGAATGGTGTTGTGGAAAGAAAGAACAAAACTATCTTGGATGTGGCTAGAACTATGTTGATGGAAGCTATCTGCCTCATATCTATTGGAGAGAAGCTTGAGCATGGCGATATACACATTCAACAAAGTTCATATTAAAGGAGACATCGGTAAGACACCTTATGAGTTATGGTTTAGTCATACACCTACAGTTAAGTATTTTAGAATCTTTGGTAGTAAATGCTATATCAAAAGAGATGATTACATTGGAAAGTTTGATCCTAGATGTGATGAAGGGTTTTTTCTTGGTTATTCTAATGAAAGAAAAGCATATAGATGTTATAACAATAGATTGCAAATAATTGTGGAGAGTGCAAATGTCAAGGTGGATGAGTTGTACAAAGGTTAAATCAGAACTTATGAGAGAGAAATAGAAGTGGAGATGATCATAACTGAACCAGTAGTACCTGTACCAGAGCAAAATGTTGAACCAGTTACCCCGACAAAATCAGAAAATTCAACAATAACTGAAGATCAGAGCAGCGGAACAGAAAGTCAGAAGACTCCTAGGTATGTAAGGTTAAATCTTTCAAAAGATTAGATCATTGGAGACAAGAACAAAGGGGTAATGACAATAAGACGATTGGCAGCTGATGAGGTATGTTTAATTTCTCAAGTTGAACCGACATCAATTATTGAACCTTGTAAAGATGAATGCTGGATGAGAGCTATGGAAGAGGAATTAGATTAGATAGAAAAGAACAACACATGGACTTTAGTTCCCCAACCTAAAAATAAGAATGTTATTGGAACTAAATGAGTTTTTAAGAATAAATTGAATGAGGATGGACAAGTTGTGAGGAATAAGGCTGTATTGGTATGTAAATGATATTCTCAGAAGGAAGGAATTGATTATGATGAGAGTTTTTTTTTTGGTAGCTAGGATTGAAGCTGTGAGATTATTTCTTGCTTATGTTGCCCATAAGAAATACAAGGTTTATCAGATGGATGCTAAGTGTGCATTTTTGAATGGAGATCTTGAAGAGGAAGTTATTGAGAAACTTGATGGATTTTCAATTTCAAATGACAAAAACATGGTTTGCAGGTTGAGGAAAGCTTTATATGGATTGAAACAAGCCCCTAGAGTTTGGTATGCTAGATTGGACAAATATCTTTTGAATCTTGGTTTCACTAAAGCTAATGCTGACAATAACTTATATTACAAGATCAGTGATGATGACATATTGATTGTTGAAGTCTTTGTTGATGATATCATATTTGGAGGTGAGGATAAGTTATGTATGAAATTCTCTGATAATATGAAGAATGAATTTGAGATGTCTATGATTGAGGAGATGAAATTTTTCTTAGGTTTGCAAATTACTTAGACTAATAAAGGCATTTTTATCTGTCAAACTAAGTATGCTAGATAGTTGTTGAAGAAATTTGGTATGAAAAATTCTAAACCAGTTGGTACTCCTATGGTTACAAGTGAGAAATTGACAAAGAATGATGCATTAGATTCGATAAATCCTACAAGGTATAAATCTATGATTGGAGGTTTGTTATATCTAACTCAGACTAGACCGGATATAATGAATGCAATCTGTATTGTATCAAGATATCAGAGTCATCCTAGAGAGAATCATGAGAGTGCAATGAAAAGGATTTTCAGGTATTTGCAAGGAACAATTGAGTATGGTTTGTGGTATCCAAAAAATGATGAATTTACACTATGTGCATTTACAGATGTTGACTGGGCTGGAGATGTTGATGACCGAAAGAGAACATCTAATGAAGTTTTCTTTGTTGGAAAGAAACTTGTTTCATGGATCAACAAGAAACAGTCCTATACTTATTTATCTATTGTTGAAGCTGACTATGTTGGTGCTGCTAATAACTATACACAAGTTCTATGGATGAAACAATTGTTGAAGGATATAAGGGTAGATTGAAATGAACCAGTAGTTATTCATTGTGATAAATCTGTTGCTATTGACATATCAAAGAATCTAGTATTTCATTCTAAGACTAAGCACATCTCTATCAAGTATAACAATCTAAAGGAGAAGGTGGAAGCAAATGAAGGTAGACTGGTTTATGTGATCACAAAAGAGAAGATTGCAAATATCTTCACTAAACATTTGCCTAAGCAATCATTTGAGTACTTCAGAGACAGATTGGGAGTTTCTGCCCCTCCAGTAGAGACTTGAGTGATGTTGATTGGCATCAGTCCGACATGCATTATCATAACTATCATTCATTCTGGATTGATGTGTTGATGCTACTACTCAAGGGGAGTAGTCAACTATGTGGTTCAGAGGTTTTATGATTTTTCTTTGATGTTTATGTCAGATTTATGGCATTGATGTCAAAGGGGGAGAGATATATATGTGAAAAATAGAGCTTAACATGGATATCATTCATAGGAGGAGTTTGGTTTGTTGGTTTAGAACTTCATTGTCATATCATTTTGGGGATATTGTTGGTTGTCTTCCTTTGGGGGAGATTTGTTTGGCATTTCTTGGCACTTGGATGTTTTTTACATCTAGTGTTGCCATCAATGCTAAAGGGGGAGATTATTGGCAATTTGGAGGAATTGATTATGTTTTGCATTGATGTTTGTCATTGATATCAACACTAAATTTTTTGTTGTCTATCGACTTCGGGTAGACTGGTTGGTCTTTAATGTTGATCTGGAGATTTGTCTTTGGTTTGGTTTGGATTTTGGAATTGGTATGGATTGGTTATTCATGTGTTCTTGATACGTATCACATTTAGTTGGTTCAGGATTTGATAATTTAGATGCTATCATATGTTCTAATAAGCCTTTTGGTTACCGGTAAGGGTTTTACCGACAACACTTTGTTGAAGATCTTTTGATGAATCTGATAAGTGGTGTTGGTGCGGCTTCTAGAAGGTTACCAGTATGCTGATGGTTATCTTGTTCGTGTTCCAGTTGTTCGTGGTGTTTCATTTGTCTTATGACAACCTATTTTGGGTCCGGTGTTATTTTGCTAGGTTATGGACCGGTTTGTGTAACGTGTTGGTGGATGCTCCCAATGCATTATCGGTTGGATTTATTGTTTGGTTTATGTTGTTTCAGTCTTAGGATGACTTGGTTTATCATTGGTTTGTAGGATTATCTATCAGATCTATTGTATTATCTTATAGGTGGAAGACCTAATTGTTTAGGTCTTAGGTTGGTATAAATATTATGTAAGATCTCTTTGTAGATCATGGTATGGTATGGGTTATGGGATTATCTGTGTGCAAATAAAGTTGTAATCATATGCAGAGGTTTTAGTTGATCATAGGTCATCAAATTGGGTTTGTGAAAGAGGTTTAAGACCTCCAGTATTTATCTTAACCGAAACTATATTCAAGCATAGGAGATGCTAATATTGCAGTTCACTCATCTTTCCGGATTCTAGTTTGGATTTATTTTGTAGTCAAGGAGGCTCCTTTTGTGACGAGCAGTGTGCTCTAGGCTGTTGGCCTTCCTGCATGTGGAGGCCCCTCTTATTTTAATCACATACTTGCTATAGAAGTATTATCTGACTGTGGGTAGGCTTCCCACCTTGGTTTTTCCCTTTACCGGATTTTCCACGTACAAATCTCAGTGTTATGTGTTATGGATGGTTGGTAATTGTTCTGTGATTTATGTTTGTGCTTAATTGTTATATTTTCTATTCCAATATTTGGTTTATGCATTCCAATAAAGGTTTTGTGTGCTTAAAGTTTTAAAATCCGTTGACAACTGATTCACCCCCCCTTTTAGTTGTCCACCGGTTATCCTAACAATGTGGTCTCAAGAGGTGTAACATAGTACGGTCACATGCTTAAGGCATCTATCCACTAAGATAGGGCAATGTTTTTACCCAATATTTATAAGGGTACCTCTTAACTCACTCTTCAATGGTGCCTCATATGACAATCATGGTTTACAAACCCACCACAACTTCTAAAAGTGTTAAATGTTGTCTAGAACTAACTCCATCTCAATTGAATTATTTACTATGCCTTCATCTCATGTCTATCTAACTTTCTTGACTCGCCATGTCAAGAACATACCCCATTTGGTGGCATTGCCTTAGTTACTATTATGAGTATTCTATTGTAGAATAACTCCTCGTACTTGATTTGACTAGGTACAATTGTTGAAATTTAGTTCCAATTGAATGGCAACCTCATATGTACTAGTGATTCAATTATGAAACATCGAAAGTATTTTCATATATATTTTTTTTGTATTTATAGATTTTAGTATTTACCATTTGAAGACCTTTGGAGCACTTTTATCCTTGAAGACTTTGCTCGGTCCTTCAGAGTGTGGTCATAGAGAAAACTCTTTCAGGGTTTCACCTACAACTCTAGAAGACCTTTCCAAGGAAGTAAACGACTCACATTTTCAAGTCCCGAGTGGGATGTTATGACCAGTTAAAGTTAAGGTAAGTTTTAATATAATTTTTTTTGAAAATTTCCTAGTTTTGGGGTCTTATTATCCCATACCAATTTTGACTATTGAGTTTTGAATTTCAGGGTTTTTGGTGACCCTTGGAATCCGAATTGATAAACGTTGATGCTATGGTTAAAATGAACTTCACTTTTTATCTTGTGTCATTATTGCGAATATTTCGTGGGTCCTCACCTAGATGGGGTATTTCGACGTCATAATTTGGATCAATTAAGTTATCAATGTAGCCCATGTTCTCTAGTGTATGAACCTAGGTCTCCGATACCAAACATGTGATGCCCAAACTTTTGGGCAAAAATGCAACAACAATTTTTTTTAAATAACACTAAATTACTTAAGGTTTATGTTCAAAAGGACGTGATAAATTAATTAGTTTCACGAAAACATATCTTAAGTGTCACTAAATTACTTGTGTTTTACGTTTAAATAGATGTGATAACTTAATTAGTTTCACTAAAAGATATCTTAAGTGTCAAAATGAAAGGGCCTCAAATGCGGGCGAAAAATTATTTAATTTAACTAGGATACTTAGGACTTTTCCAAAGCTCCTAAGCAATTTAAAAACCAAATTAGATTTTATCTAAGTGTAGAAAACCATCCAAATAACTTGAATATAATTCCTAATAAATTATATTTTAACTACTTAATATTTGCAATAATTCCCATTAATTAAAGCTGGATAAATTAATTCTATAAATTCAACACAACTTTTATAATTAATTAATTTCCCCAATAAATTCACCAATTTCAATTATATTAAGTGTTAATATAATTTCTCTAAAATATTTAAATAATTCCAAAATCCATTAATTTAATCATTAATACAAATTTATTGTATTAATATTAATTAATTAAGAAATTGAATGTCAACCTCCCAAAACTATATTGAATTAACTAAATCATTAATATTATTGTCTAGAAGATAAATCTTCCATTATTGATAACTAAACCCCTAAAATATTTAAATAATCAATTACAATTAAATTACCCTCTTAAGGATTTTAAATAGTTATTTATAATTAAAAATACCCCCATAAGGATTTAAATAATTATTTATAAATAGAATACCCTCCCTTACAATATAAAACAACCATCTAAAATTCCCATTAAAATTTCCCTCTTTAAAACAAATACCTTCTTCAATAAAAACGCCCCTTCCTATATTTTCCACTAGACTCAAACTATTTTCTTATAAAATAAATTACCCTAATATATTAAAATAAATCTCCATAAACTATTATAAAATTTACTTTATTAACAATGGGGGATTTCCCCATTCACTTTAATTCAAATTTCAAAACCCCACTTTTATTTTATATTCTTTTACTAACCCTATTTAGGGTTTCTCTTTCTTTCTTTTTTTACATACATTCTATTCCTTTTTTCTCTCTTATTTTATTTATTTACCCCTAACTAAGTTAGGGTTTAATATTTTTGTTGCAGGGCAAAATGTCCATGGCCGAAGGCATGGCGGCGGGGGTATGCAGGGTCGACGACGTAGCAGAAGGGAGTGGGGAGGCCGAGGTCCGCTATGACCCTCCCCATAGTGGGTCGTGGCCCACTGCAGATGCGGACCCACTGTGGGTGCAGCCGCAATGGTCGCAATCCCCAATGGGTCGGCCCCTGCGGCAGCCCGTGGGCAAAGTTTACTTTGTTAATTTTTTTATTTTTTTAAAAAGAAGGTTTCATTATATATGTATACATATATATGTATATATGTATACATATATATATATACATATATGTATACATATATATATATACATATATGTATACATATATATATATACATATATGTATACATATATCTATACATATATGTATAGATATATATATATATATATATATACATATATATATATATATATAGATATATATATATATATGTATACATATATCTATAGATATATATATATATATATATATATATGTATATATATATATATATGTATATATATATATATATATGTATATATATATATATATGTATACATATATATATATATATGTGTATATATATATATATACATATATGTATACATATATGTATATCTATATATATATATATACATATATGTATATACATGTATATATATGTATATGTATATACATGTATATGTATATATATATATATATATCCATGTATATACATATGTATGTGTATGTGTATGTGTATGTGTATGTGTATGTGAATGTGAATGTGTATCTATATCTATATCTATATCTATATCTATATCTATCTATCTACCTATATATATACATTTGTGTATAAACATACATACATACACTGTGTAAATACAATTTTTTCTTTTCCAGAATGTTTTATATTATAGTAGCATTTAAATTTTTATTATACTCTATATATATATATATATATATATATATATATATATGAACACAGATATCTCACTGTGCTTTCTCCCACCACAGGTTTATTTAATTAAACAACAACATTATAATTATTTAGATGTATAACAAAAATATATGTATACAAATAAAGGTGTATATATATGCGTGTGTGTGTATACTGTATGAAAATATACACTCACTGTGTAATCATAGTGACTTATTTTCATTTATCCTTCCAGATTAGTTAATTCTAATAGCATTGATCATTTTTTTTTTAAAGAGCTAACCAACAATATAACTTTATGCAAATAAATGAATAAACACAAGATTACAATATGAAATTTAATTTTTTATAACTACATTCTGATTTTATATTTCCTTACTACCAATAGATTATTACTAGCATATAAACTTCAAGGAATGATTTAAATAGAATGAGATACAAGCATATATATTTTAAATTGTATGTCAATTTCAAAACTTAAATAGTTTTAGACAACAAATTGAAATTAGAAGATAAATCTACAGTTAATAAAAGGTAGAGCTTCTCATTTATTTTCTTTACTAGACATTACAACTGAAATAAAATACTACAACTTAACTCTCTTTTCTTAAACTATTGAACAAACAAACAAAGAAATAAAATACATTTCCTTTCTTTCTATTTCCATTTTACAACAACAATAATAACATTACAAACTTTCAAGTCTCCCTCTTTGTTTACACAATAAAATCAAGAATAATAGCCTTTTTACATTTTCTTTTCCTTTTAGAATTCTTCATGACACACATATGAAATACAATCTATTATATACAAGTAGAACACACTTCTTCAAAACTGCTAGAAGGATGACATTCTTTATTTTTTCTCCTATTTCCAACAAGCAACCTGCAAATAAAGCTTTGGATATGACCTTGGAGGCTCACCTCCCAACCTAGGCCTACAAGAGGCCACCCCTGAGCTAGGAGAACCAAGAACCAAATAGGTAACACACACACTCAAACACCAATACAAAAGAAAACAAATTTTACAACAAAACATCTTAAAAAATAACTCCCAACCCAAGGCTTGCACATAGTCACCAAGTGACTCAGAATAATGGGGTGAAAGTGGACCAAGTATCTAAGGGGAGAACTGCAATTTAAACATTACTTTCAAATGCCTTCCCAAGGCTAAATATCCCCCTACTTGGTCTCTCATATGACCAGAACAATCCTTATGACCTTGAAAGGCTTAAAGCCAAAAATCCCCTTATGACCCCCAATTTTATACAAAAATAACAACAACAATGATCCCATAATCCTTGTTTATCCCTCTCTTCCTAGAAGAGAGACTCTACACCCTTAGACTATCCTAAAAACCCTCCACCCTAAGACTACTCTTCCCTCCCAAGGGTGATTTTAGTCTTGATTCCTATGTACAACAACTAGAAATTCCAAAAGAAGGCAACTAAAATAATGCAAGAACATAATTTCAAACATAGAGACACAACCATTTCACAACAAATTCAGAATCTACCATCACACAACATGATTACAAGTAAATACTTGGGACGAAATATCACCAACCTTAACTCCAGCTATGGTATATGTGTTTTAGAAGAGCTTCCTAAATCCCCTTACCCTTCTCCTACTTAGCCAAACTCTATTCTCCAACTTCAAATTCAATGCTCCAAATTTTTGTCTCCAAGATTCGAGAGTGGGTGATCAAAGTTCGAAGTTTGAAAATCTCCCCTATGTAGGATCTCCTCACACTTTCCCACTTCCTTGGACAGGATGTCAGTTCCCATAGGTTGGTCTTCCCAACCTCTTACATGGTTTCTAGAAATGGAAACTGAAAAAGGTGGTTGCAAGATGGGGAAGTGCACCTAAACACCAAAAAGGAAGGTTGTCTACCCAAGGGTCAATCTTCTAAAAGTTCAATTTTCGTCCATCTTGGAAAACCCACTTTTGAAGTGACTTGATAGTAACATGTGAGTGGTCACATGGCTAAAAATATCCTTTACCCATAGGTATATCAAGTGGGCCTTCAAAAGTGACATAAACTCAACCACAGGAGTTAGTTTGACCTCCCAAAAATCCACCTAAAGTTTGTCTACGGGTCAAACTAGATTTGACCAAACTAAAGACTCTCTAACCAAGTTATCTTTTGAGACCACAACAAGATATTTGAAAAATGCATTGGGTTTAACAAATTCCCTCCAAAGGACATGTCATTGCCAACTCACACACATCACAAGTGTCAAGTGACACCATAAAATACACATCACTAAAATACACTTAGTATGTCATTTTTGGGAATAATAACATTAACAATTAAAAATATGAATTTACACTCAAGCATCATTATTACGAAATTAAACACATCACACACGAGGTATTGTCTCTCCAAATAGAAAAACATTGGCTTTACTATCACACATAGGTTTGGCCTTAGTTCTCCATATAATTTCCATGGTCACATGGATTAATTTCTTGTACATCTCATTTCAAACATTAGTAGTCCAAAACCACATGCATATATAGATATATGAAAGGAAATACAAATTAGACACATAGTATTCAATTCACAACATCTCACCATTTAATCCAAATCAAAGCTCAACATAATTAGAACTCAATTACTCTTCCCTAGAAACTCCATGAATAACCAATTTCTCAATTGCATCATCATAAAATTATATAAGGTAATCATCCATAAGGCATGCATAAATGAATCACTACATCCTCAACCTATATACTGAAATCAATCATAATGTGGGATACATTTTGTCCTATAGTCTCATGGAGATCATATGCTGAAAGTCTCATTTCCATAATGTATCAAGGTTCTATCTTAACAGATAAATCCTTAACAAAGATGAAAGTTATTGTTATGATGGGTTCGAGATAAGACCCCAAACCCCTAACAAATATATGATACATAGGCAAATTACGTCTAATTATCCACAAGGGGTCAACATTCACTAATTTGTCTGTATAACATGGTCCATCATATTGAATCAAAGCATCTTTACATAGTGTTCCAACCAGCCATGCAAACTGTTAGTAAGGTCAACCATGGTCAAACTAGGTTAACCAGAGCTTGATCAGGGAGGGGCACTACAACATGCCACCAATTATATTTTAAGTTGATTATACTCTAGCCAAAATGGCTACACAAAACCATCCATCGTATGATTATCCTTTACCTCATTGAAATGATTATGCTTTCCAATTGTGAAGGGAACTAGTTGACCAATCTCATCAACACTGAATTGTATTTTTCATCTAGAATTCTCATTAATTCTAGTTCCTTTTGTAATTCTATAACATTTGGCTTAACAATTTTGGATTGAGTTTTTTCCATGGCTTTTAATTTGGTTTTTTTTGTGCAATCTTATGTGCTCATGCGAGAAAATGGCTTGTGTGCTTCTCAAAGTTATACCCTAATTTTCCTTTTTGTTATCTTCAACTTTCTACTCATGGTCTTTCTTGGAAAGCTTTTAACACAAAGTATTAGTTTGAAAAAAATGTTGTCCTGAAATGAAACTCATGAAGAAAGAGGACACATATTATAAGAAAACGAATTCATTTTGATCATTAATGTGCCTTAGGGTTTCTTTAGTTCCACATATTTTGAAAGTTTTGTCAGCATGTCTTTTTCCCATCAATTGCATGTTTTTGGTATGTTGTGTTGTATTTCATTTATTACAATTGTTTTTGTAGACACATAAAAGTATCTTTACATCATTCTATATTAATATTTTAATATCATAAGTAACTAATTTTAATTAATTTAACCAAAATTTGAATTGTGGGTACATGTTGCTAGTATTATTCTAAACATAGACTATTGATTTCCATTAATTCACAAAGACTTTGTAATTTTATTATAATAGTTGCGTTGAAGAGTTTACATTGAGTGTGATTTATTACTAATTTTCTCTTTCAAGGTTTTCTTAATGTATATTTTACATTTTATCATACTTGTTTAAATTTATGTAAGAAAACTTTTATTTTCTTTGCTTAGCTATTTGAATCAAAGAGGATACAATTGAGTTTCCTTTTATCTAAATTGCTAGATTTATAGGAGGATAGGTTACATGTACTAATCCTTATTTTAGTGGGAGCTTTGTAGTTATAATCTCATTTTCTAGTAATATATAAATGAAGACAAATCCAAAATGGAGGTTGAAAAGTTTAATGACACTAATTTTGAGTTTGGTAGCTCAAGTGAAGGAGATTCTTGTTGATATATATATATATATATATATATATATATATGTATAAATATATATATGTATATATATATGTATGTATATATATATATATATGTATGTATATATATATATATATATACATATATATATATATATATATACATACATATATATATATATATATATATATATATATATATATACATACATATATATATACATATATATATACATACATATATATATACATATATATATATATACATATATATATATATATATATATATATAGTAACAATTCAAAAATATTTAACCATATTTACATAATAATTTGTTGTTCTTGATAAAAAATCCTAGAAGTTTTATTTGTTTCTCTCTCTTATATCTAATGCTTCTAAATTTAATGGGAGAATCCCCCACCAAGAAACTGTTGGCATTATGGATGAATTGATTATGTGTTACATTGATATTTTGTCATTGATGTCAACACTAGCTGTTATGATTGGTTACCGACAGACAAGTTTTGGTTACCGGTAAAAGATCTAGTGTTACAGGAAGAAGAGACTATCTATTAGACACTTCCGGCATGTTTGGATCAGTGAAGTATGTTTTATATGCTCCATGAGCATGTTTTGGTCAGTTGGTATTGGCTTGGTAATCAGATGCTATCATACACTCTGGTAAACCCTTACTGACACTAGTTTAAGGCTTTACCAATAGAGCTTTCATTGAGGAATCATGACATGATGCATAATTGGTTTTGGTGCAGCTTCTTCATGGATTTCGGGATGTTGAAGATGCTCTTTAATTGTGCTTCAAACTACTTGAAGACATTGCTTTGGTGTGGTGGACACATAATAGGTTCAGTACCTGTTTATGGTAAAAATGGAAACACCAATATTGAAAGACTAAATGAATTCAACCACAAAACCCTAGCCTAACAACAACAAAGATCCACCATAACATATGAAGATTACCTAAGAAAATGCAAATCAAATGAAATCACAAAGATTATACCATCACATGTCCAATAGGGTTTGGATCTCCATTCTTCCTATCTCCATTGATCTTGCTTGATATATTGGCTCTTAGATTTTATGTGTGCACAAGAGCTCAACAAAGAATAGAAATGTGGTTGCAAGTAGGCTTGATCACATATGAAAGTTCGAAAGCGTAGTTGGGGGTGCTAGTAGTTGAATAGAATGATTAAAATGATTAGCTCATTAGAATGATTGAATAGGGTTGATAATGAAGGAAGCATATCCTTATATAGAAGACACAATAAGAAATGGAGGGATAAGATTGAGAGGTGTAAAAGATAAATGGTGGGCTAGGATTAAAGGGTAGGTAGAGAAAATAAGAAAATAATAAAGGGGTAGGTAGTGTAGGAATTAAGAGATGAATGACATGTTTCATGGGTAGAAAAGGCTAATGAATTAATTAAATAAATAAAGATTCATTTAATTAATAGAAGAAGTGGGATAATTAAATAAATAAAAGTATTTATTTAATTTAGAAAAAGGATAATTTAAATAAATAAAAGTATTTATTTAAATGAGAAATATGGCTAGAAGAGGATAAATGAATTAATTAAATAAATAAAGATTCATTTAATTAATAGAAGAATTAGGCTAAAATAATTAAATAAATAAGATATTTATTTAATTAGACTGGACAATTTTAGGTGTCTACATTTTGCCCCTCTTTGAGACAATGCAGCTTGTCGTGTTGTTTCAAAGAAGATAAGATGAACTGATACAAAGTTTCCCCAAGATGGGAATGATATGCCCCCTTGAGAGATTGGATGAAAATGTCTGAAAAGATCGTAGATAATCTCTTGATAAGAAAGAAAGGTTAGAATGGACTGATTGGATGGAGTGACAGAGTCATGGGATAAAGAAGACTGAATAGGGCTAGGGCTAGGGTAGTCTATAAGATAGACTACAAGGGAAAAAAAATCCTCATTGTCATCCACACATCTAAGAGATCAGAGTGCAGACAAAGCAGAGAGCAGTCAACAACAAGTAGCGATGACATTGGTGCATAGATTCGATCGCGTTCACCGATATCAAAGGCCAGCAGATGCAGGAGAGCCAGTAAGTACCACAAAACCTCCTTGTACCTTGGTGCATTAATTATTGTCATAAATGCATCTTAGGTAGGTAATAAATGCACTTTAGGTAGGTCAGAAAAAAATGTCAAGTGGAGGGAAAAATGGTAAGGTGTGTCTGCATTGGTGCCAGATGCATTTGGGTAGGCTAGGTGAGTCTATGTTTGTGCCATACACATTTATGATTGTAATAATGTCTGTGTCTTGCAGGTGCATCTATGCAAGACAGGAATGTCTATGCAGAGAAGAGGCACGTCTGTGTCTTGTAGGTGCATCTATGCAGGACAGGAATGTCTATGCAGAGTAGAGGCACATTTGTATGATCCAGGTGCGTCTGGTTAGGGAAAGCGTGTTTGTGAAGTATGCAAGCGCATTTATGTCATGAATGCGTGTTTATGTCTTCAAGGTCAAATCAGCAGTTCTGTGATAAACATACGTTGTCGATTGGATAAGTTGCTGAGAGGATACACTCAAGTAGGTCCTCTAGAGAAGACAAGGATAACAGATAGGGCTAGGATTGACAATCATGTGATAGAACATATGCTGCCAATTAGGAAATTACTCAAGAGGATACACTCAAGTAGAGGCCCTAGGATAGGATCAAAATAACACTTTGTGATGAACAGGGAATGGTACTAGGATAAAAAAGTAGTACTTTGTGATGAATAGGGAGTACCACTAAGAGAAGCACTTTGTGATGAATAGGGAATGCCACTAGGATAGCAAGTAGTACTTTGTGATGAATAGGGAGTACTAAAAAGAGAAGCACTTTGTGATGAACAGGAAGTAGCACTAGGATAGGAAGCAACACTTTGTGATGAACAGGGAGTACCACTAGGATAGGAAGCAACACTTTGTGATGAACAGGGAATGTTACTAGGATAGAGTGCCATATGATATATATAAGCACTAGGATAAAAAACAACACTTTGTGATGAATAGGGAATGCCACTAGGATTGACACAGTTGATTTGCTTGACCACAAGAGGACTTACCTATGCTGGAGTCACAAGAGAGATTCCCGTCGACTTAGAGTTTGTGAGCAGAGCTAACATTCGAGGATGGAGCAGCAGTTGAGGTCATGGGACTATGATACATTATGTATGTACCTGAGTTTCATGCGAACATGGGTTTACTGACTGCTTTAGCGGAGAGATGGCACTCAGAGACATGCACTTTTCATTTGTCGATGGGTGAGATGACAGTCACCTTTGAGGATGTATATAGGATACTGAGGATACCGATTGATGGGGAGTTAGTTCCTTATGATCAAGATGGAGACATGGATGTGTTGAGACGAGTGTTTCAGGATCCAGGACTAGAGATGAGGGTTGGACATATGGCATGGGATAGTATGATAGAGACAAGATTGGATCTACTATCCTTGAGAGTGATCTACTAGGGACAGGCAGATGAGATTCAGGATCTAGAGAGGGATGTGACCAAGCTCAGGAGATAGTTGTGGGACATTGAGCGGGAGAGAGATCAGGATATTTAGCACTACATGAGGCTGAGACACCACTGAGGGAAGGGAGACAGGAAATAGAGGACACAGGGGCCAGATATGCCTATGTTTTGCGGGAGGGGCTGGAGAGACTTGTACTATGGAGTGGTGCCACTAGATTAGCGGGCTAGGATCTTCTGAAGACTGTCACAAACTATGATGACCACTGGAGGGAGAGACAAGAGACATACATCTAGTGGTGGGGTCATGTATCCTCCACCACCATTAGATAGAGGGGGAAAGAGAGATGATCCTAGGGCGGGTCCTTCCAAGGCTCAGATTCCGTCGAGGCCAGCTGGCTCCAAGGGAGGGAGTTCATCATAGCCTTAGAGGGATCCCTATGTATTAGTTTTGTACCATTTTGTATGATGATGTAGACACCTTTGGGTGATTGTAGCCATATGATTTTGACATCATTGTATCATGACACTTATGATTTTTGAGATATATATATATATATATATATATATGAGATGATGCATCCTTGTGACAGCTATATCCATGTGTACCAATGTGATGTTGCTATGTGATGCTTATGATATGGATGCAAATATGTACATGAGGAAATGCAATATTTTTTTTCTTTTATGTTTTTAATATGTTATGCATGATGCAAATGTGGATGTATGAAATGCAAATGAATATGATAATGCAAATGACTATTTACATGATGAGAATGTAAAATGTGCTAACATGTGTTGTGTGCAGGATGTGATGCAATTGTGATATCTATATGTATGAAATGCTAATATGTGGTAATGTAGGTGCAGACTACATGAAATGCAAATATTTTTGGTGTGTCATTATACTCAATCATGTGACATCAGGCTACATAGACTCAAGAAAGACTATGGAGGTCAATCAAGAGACATGGATGGGAGATAGAAGATATGGAAGTGAAAGAACTTCTTGTGCTATTATCATCATTGAGCTTTATTATGGAAAATAGGTTATGACAATCCAGATATATGTTTGACCCAAAAAGTCATTGTACCCATTTGCATGGAGATCAGACAGTCGCAAACAAGGAATGCCCCAGTTCACACTAGACTCACAGTGTCCTCATATCCTTGGACAAGTCATAGCATTACTAAGAGACAATCCATAGACAGCAAAGAAAAATAGGTGACGATACCCCATCCTCGCCTTTCTAGTCAAAGACATCCTAGAGATAAAATCTCTAGTCAAAGACATCCTAGAAAAGCTAAAAGACATGTCACCAAAAGATAAAATCAAAAGAAAACCAAGACTCGACACCAACATCCACTGTAGTCCTCAAGTTTAGTGTCTCTTGTCACTTGTATAAGTCTATTTGATTGTGGTCACAAGTTTACTTTCACAAAAGGATAGATAGCACTAAACCATATGTTGTCTGAGTCTATTGAAAGATTTGATTTGTTGAAGCCCATTGTTGCTACTATGTCTCATCTGAAACTAATTGAATCCATGAAACAACTACTTTATTGTGAATAAGATGAAACTTTATTGTGGATTTGTGATGCAAGTGCTGCTTTATTGTGGATTGTGCGCGGATAGACTGAAGAAAACTGAAAGAAATTGTACTCCTCAGAACGTGTGATGCTCTCAGTTCCACACCCATCATTAGACGTAGGATTTGCCTTAGCCATAGATAGGAGCTGATTTATTATGAATGGAAAGGTGGTGAGTGTGTGCAAAGTGAAAGGATGAGGTTGAATCCTGGAGGAGGGAGGATCAATGTTTCTACACACGGCCCCGATGACCCGGTTTTCACCATGGTACTTGCCCAGGGTGCCACCGAAGTGGTTTTCATCGTTGGACGAAATGTTTTTTTGTTTTCTAATTTTTTTGTGTCACAAGGCGCCTATTTGCCAGGTTTTCACCAAGTAACGATTTTTTGTTTTTATGGTTTTTTTTGTATTTTTGAATTTTTTTATTTTTTTTTTTATTTTTGAATTTTTTGATTTTTTTGTATTTTTGAATTTTATTTTTTTTTTTGCATTTTTTAATTAGGATATGCTAAAGAGCTATGTGTAAAACCAATAGAGGTTCATGTTGTTGATAGGATCCTCTAAAGGTTCACCCTCTGGGGTTGAGAACTGATATGCACGGGATCCATAGACTGCTTTGATGATGTAAGGACCAAGCCAATTTGGTTCGAACTTGTCCTTCTTCTGTCTGTCTTGCTGATTTTTAGGATTTTCTCTAAGAACTAAGTCACCCACCTCAAATGTACGAGGCTTCACTTTATGATTGTAGTTGTGTCGTTCCTTGACTGAATGATGTGTAGCTCATGTGACTGTCTTCCTTGATGAAGGAACTGAGATAAAATTACTAGTGTGTGGACTACATAGGCCCATATGCGTGTCACCTAAAGAAGTTTGGGCATCCCTGATAACAAAGTCCTTTGAGGAAGCTCCATTAAAGGTCCATGATGTATTGCCAGAAGGGAAATGATGTGTGGAACAAGTGAATGAGTGATGAAGACTTATGATTGCAAAAAGAAGTGAAAGTATCGTGACATGATGGAGACTTAGGATTAACAAGTATGCTTTTTGACTTGAAATTTTAGAACTTTTGCCCCCAGTTATTTTGATATTAGGGGAGATCATCTCTTGCTCTTTTTTATTCATAGGATTTTTATCCTTGACTTTGATTTTTGCGGATTCCAATAGATTTTGATTTTTGATTTGGACTAAAGGACTTCTCTTTATTTTTGAATTTTATATTTTTCTTTTCATATCTTGATTTTTGATCCCCTATCAGTAAGGGCTTTTGTGATTCTTGTTGATCCAAGTTTGGGAGAGGAATGGAAATGGAATGAGTGGATGAAATGGTAAAGCTATGTGAGTTCTCAAGAGGGCTGGCGATATATTCAATAGATTCTTTGATGGAATCACTCTTAGGAATATTGATATCAAGAGGCACTTGCACCACTAGAGGAGATTTGCATTCAAACTTAGTAGCCACAACACTAGGTGGTTCACACCCATTTTCTTTCAAATTGTTTATAGATTGTTCCTGTCGACTGAATACCTTAGGAGATAGTGGGAGTTGATCAACATGAAAGATATACTTACCACATCCCATGTCTTTAATCTTGAACTTTTCTTTGATCTCTGCTTGTTTTGATGTAGAAGCTTTCAAGGATTCTAGATCAACATATGTTGAAGATGGAATAGCTTCTCGATTGACTGGGATTGTTATTTCTAATCTAGGTCATAGATTGTTGCAATATATGAATGGATTAAGATCACCATTAACTATTACTTCAACTCCATTGTGAGGAAACTTAATGCATTGATGATATGTAGATGGGACTGCTCCCATCTCATGAATCCATGGACGTCCTAGCAATATGTTGTATGTGAGATCTAGATCAAGGACCTAAAAAACCACATCCTTTGTAACTGGCCCTACACTGAGAGGTAAGATGACTGTGCCTTTGGATGAACACTCTTCATCATCATATGCCTTGATGGTATTTTTGTTTGTAACATTCACATCTTTATCTGAATATCCCAATTGTATTATTGTGTTCAAAGTACATATATTAAGACCAGCTCCTCCATCTATCAGGACTCATTTTATTCGATGTTTCTGTAGGAAGGCTTCAATGTGTAAAGGTGCATTATGTGGTTGGCTCACATAGGCATCATCAACTTCTGTGAATGTAAGGGAGTGTGGAATGAAAAGGTATCCCACCATGGCTTGAAACTGGTCCATGTTCAGATCACTGGGGATGAAAGTGTCTCTCACAGTTTTGTCAAGAATGGCCTTATGTGCAGGGGATGTGCGTAAGAGTTCAAGGATGGAGATAAGCACGGGTGTCTTCCCTAACTGTTCTACAAGGTCATACTCAGGTTTGGTTGACGAGAAAGCGGTGTTTTTAGCTGGAGCACTTTGCAAAGTGAATTTACCTCAACAAGTTGTAACATTACATTCAGAGGTAGGTTTGAAAGAAGATCCAATTCCTTTTAGGACAATTTTAGGTCTCTGGGTAGAATTTTTAGGTGTTTTTTCCTTTATGATGATGGTAGATACATAATTGTCCATCAAAATGTGATTAATAGTTGAATCATAGTTATAGGATGTTGTGGTATAGTTGGTCTGGTCATCTGTGGCTTTAGCTTTTCCCTTGTCAGGTTTTGGGAATGGTTCTTTAAACATCTCATGTTCTTGATTGGATGAGTGTCCTTTGATCTCAATGTCGCCTCTATCAATAAGATCTTGTATAATGTTCTTTAGTCGATGACAATTTCCTATATTATGGCCCTTGCTTTTGTGACATTCACAATATTCATCGTCATTCCACCAATTTGGTTTGACCTTTGGTTCATATGGAGGCATATCTGGAATTGTTATTATTTTGTTTTCCACTAGCTTCTTGAAAGCTTACTCAAGTGGTTCTCCCAATGGGGTGTATTTCCTACGTGGTTTGGAGGTTGTTTGAGTATTCACTTGGTTATTTGTAGAACTTGATCCAGAAAAAATGGTTTTGGGTCTTACTGTATTAGCATCAACAACACCATCATTGACTATGTTCTTGTTTTTATTCCAAAATATTGGCTTGTCTTTTCCTTTAAATTCCTCTTTGTTTTCTTTGAATATTTTGACAATGCCTTGCTCAATTAGGACCTTCTCTATTGCTAAGCCTTTTTCAATGACATCCTTAAAGGTGGACAAATAAGCTTTTCTTAGATCATAACCAATGTCTTTGTTAACATTCTGGGTGACCATCTCTACCATTTGTTTTTGTGGAATTTCACAAGAGCATTTGCTGGCTAGATTTCTCCATCTTTGTAAAAATGATGAAAAGGATTCTCCATCCTTTTGCTTGCTGTTGCACCAAGTAGTGACTGATATGTCTGTCTCTATGTTGTATGAGAAATGTTGGATAAATGCCCCTGCTAATTCACCTCATGACTTAATTCTAGGTGGAAGTTGGGAGAACCATTCCATAGCTTGATCACCTAAGCTCCATGGGAATAATCTCATCAAATATGTCTCTTTTTCTGCTACCTCAATCCAAGCTGTGAAAAATTATCTTATATGTGCCTTAGGATCTCCTTTGCCTCTTTACTCATCAGAATTAGGTGTCACAAAGTGTGTAGGAAATGGAGGCATTGGAATGCTCTTGTCAAATGGATAGGGATATATGTCTCTCATTGTGTAAGTTGGCTTTGGTGTATTTATGTCCTCCATTTTATTTTGTAAGTCCTTAATTTGCTGTTCCAAATTGTTCTTAGGTGGAGATCAACTTCTTAGACCATATCCCATGCCTGAAGCACCAGGTGGAGGAGGAGCATGTTGCATATATGGATGGTATTGATCATACACATGTTCATATGGAGGAGGTCTATAGTGATGTTGTGTATAGGGACCACTTGGTATAGAGTCATGATGAGGAATGTAATATCTATTTTGTCCATGTATACCATACTCTACAGGCATGTCATGAGTTTGTTCTAATGTGTTGCCCTCAAATTTGACACGGGGTTTTCTTGTGTCCAAATTTTGAACATGCCTTTGGATATCCAATTGCTTTGGTGGTTGGTCCTTAGCATTACTGTGATTGAGTATATTTTTCTGCATAAGACTTCCATAATGGTCTGCGAAGGTGAGTATCATATGCTTGACCATGTGTATGTGGGACCTCAGGTTTTTGAAATGAAGATGATGGTGATTTAGGAACAAGATGTGGTCCTCTATTGCCTCCACTATTAGGCCTCCTTTGATCCATGTTGAGGTGAGGTTGTTGCAAAGGTTGATTTTCCATTATTTGAGACATGTCAAAATCATGAGGGATCTTGGCTTCACTTTGTGCCATCACTTGTAAGAAATATTGTCTATCTCTCCTCATTATTTCCTCAACCAATCGATTAAAACAGGGATCCATAATGTAGTCTTCCACTTCTGCTGAATGTACAAAAAAGTTGTCCATATTGTCATTGTGTTTATCATTGTTGTTTGTAGTGTCCATGTTCTCAACATTTGGCATGTTTCTATAGGTATCAGTGTCAAGTAATGTGGTATGATCAGAATTGAAAAAGATATAATTGTCATACTCATAGACACTCATGTTTGAAGACTCTTGAGCCTCTCTCCTATATTTTTGGGAACAGGTTTCAACCATGAACTAGGTATTGACCAAGATGTGTTAGACTAGATGAAAATAGAAAGAGTATGGAAGACCAAGTGTTTGGATGGAATGTAAATGAATCTGAGGTGTACTTGCAATGTCCAAAGTGTAAGACCAGGTATGTATGTAGTAGAGTAGGTGTGGCTTCCAAAGAGGTGATAGTTTCTCTTGATGAGGTAAGTTGACCTTGACTCTAAGTAAGACCAAATGAGACCCAAAGGTGATAGACCTTGATGAGGGACCACTTAGCAAAATGTTGTTGTATGTAGTTTGTTGACAAAGTAAGATGAGGACAAGCAAGCAACCTTTTGACTCAAGTTTAGACAAATGTGAATGTAATGCAAGGTGTAAAACAATGATGAACTTTGTGAGACCTAGAAATAGGTTGCATTCTAGATGAAAACTCAGAGAGATAACCTAGGAAGCTCAAGAATTCCGAAACTAATTGCTCTTGTTTGTTGGACTGTAAATTTTGCCAATACTGAACACATACATGCCTGCATACTTCACAAATGCGGTTTTAAAATATGTGCAATTTTTTCCAATTTGTGAAGTTGTTTGTTGTGACCAAATATGAATTTTTGACTGTTTTCCATGACAAGAGGACACAATGTTGATGAGGACTCTATGTTTACAGGTGTTTAGACTCAAAATGACTCAAAAGAAAGTGTATTGTTTGGTGTAAAAATGTTTTGATGTTTGGTCTTGAATGTTTGAATGTTCAAAAGAAGACAAGCACAATTCTTATGGCTGACTAGGACAATAGTTGTTGATCCCACATGGGGTTTCCCCTGAGGCTATGCTATTCAGAGCAGATACTTAGATGCTTGACCCCACTGGCTCCACCCTCAACACTCACTTCTCTGGGGCAGCCAAGCATCAGTCCCTATGAAAACTCCCCATGGTGAACTTTGTATCTCTACTAAGAACCGTATGTGTGTGGGTCACTCTAGAGGTCCGACCTCCTGACCCAACAACTAGAAGGATTTTGGCTTTCTAAAACAAAAAGGTGCTAGTAAGGGCATCCACTCGTGTGGCCATACATGCGGCACTTTCAGCTCTGTAAATACAAAAGGCTCCCAGCTGGTAGGGGTTACGCCCTACAAATGATCAAATAAATTTGATCAAACGGGTTTATGGGGAGACATAGTGTCGGTATGAACTAATCAACACACGTTACCCATGGTTTTCACCATGGATACAATTGTTAATAGTGGTTCAAAAGAGGTGGGTTTTTCTCACTACCACTTGGGTCCTTCTCTCTTCACTAGTAGTCCTAATGACCACACGAGGAGACAGGCCCTCTCAAGATTAAACAAAAAGAGCCTATTGCTCAAGACACAAAAGACACTGGTTCAATTTTAGTGCACCAATTGAAGTGTTTGGTAATCTATGAAAACAAGGCACACAATAAAGATCAAAAACCCCTGCCAAAAATTCTGCAACAAATATTTGTTAGTAGTTTTGCAATAATACCCCTCCTACAAGCACACAAGTTAGGTAAATTTTAGATCCAAAAGACTTTGTGAAAAGTGGCCTTCAACAATGCATTTTTTTGATAGATTCAAAGATCTAATTATTCCATGAGTTATTTTGAATCATAAAAAAAAGACTAGCTGTAAAATTTCAAGACATTTCCAGAAATGTAAGAAAATCCAAAAAAATTGCTAATTTGCTCCAAAAATTATTTTTTTATGAAAAATCATAAAAAAATCATATAAAATGCACAATTGATCCAAAAAATCTGAAATTTTTATTGGACACTCCTGATAGCCTTCCAAACTTGTATAAAAAAATTCCTGCAAAAATGCCAATAAATTTGTGCAATATGATCAAAATAATTCAAAACTCTAATTTTTAAAGATCTAATTTTTGAGGAAATATTTTGCATCCAAATTAAAATCATAAAGAACATATCCTATGTATAATTCTAAGATATTTCAAAAAATGTAAGAAAATCCAAAAATTTCGCTTATTTGCTCTCAAAATTAATTTTTTATGAAAATTTATAAAATATTCATGGAAAATGCAAATGTGCTCCAAAAATTTTGAATTTTGGATTGAGATCTCTTGATACTATCTTCAACCTGCCAACAAAATTTGGTGTAAAAATTCCAAACCCTTTGTGATATCAGATCAAATATTTGCAAGATCTTGATTTTGTGTCCAAAACCCTAACTGCACAAGGTTATTCTCCAAATTGGTTTACAAAATAGCAATATAGGGTTAGAAAAACCTACAAAAAATAAATATCTAACAAAAATCCATGTCCCATGGGGTGTGCGAAAATTTTTATGGTGAAAATGAAAACAACAATATTGAAAGACTAAATGAATTCAACCACAAAATCCTAGCCTAACAACAACAAAGATCCACCATAACATATGAAGATTACCTAAGACAATGCAAATCAACTGAAATCACAAAGATTATACCATCACATGTCCAATAGGGTTTGGATCTCCATTCTTCCTATCTCCATTGATCTTTCTTGATATATTTGCTCTCAGATTTTATGTGTGCACAAGAGCTCAACAAAGAACACAAATATGGTTGCAAGTAGGCTTGATCGCATATGAAAGTTTGAAAGCATAGTTGGGGGTGCTAGTAGTTGAATAGAATGATTAGAATGATTATCTCATTAGAATGATTGAATAGGGTTGATAATGAAGGAAACATCGCCTTATATAGAAGACACTATAAGGAATGGAGGGATAAGATTGAGAGGTGTAAAAGATAAATGGTTGGCTAGGATTAAAGGGTAGGTAGAGAAAATAAGAAAATAATAAAGGGGTAGGTAGTGTAGGAATTAAGAGCTAAATGACATGTGTCATGGGTAGAAAAGGATAATGAATTAATTAAACAAATAAAGATTCATTTAATTAATAGAAGAAGTGGGATAATTAAATAAATAAAAGTATTTATTTAATTTAGAAAAAGGATAATTTAAATAAATTAAAGTATTTATTTAAATGAGAAATAAGGCTAGAAGAGGATAAATGAATTAATTAAATAGATAAAGATTCATTTAATTAATAGAAGAATTAGGCTAAAATAATTAAATAAATAAGATATTTATTTAATTAGACTGGACAATTTTAGGTGTCTATAGTACCTATCTAAGTTATGGACCAGTATCATGCTAACATGTACTCTACATGTTACTGGGATGTTTCAAGATGATTTATAGATTTGTTATTATTTTTTTTGGTCTTAAGCCGACATGGCATATCATTGTAATAAGGAATTCGGTAATGATCTTATTGTAATATCTTTTAGGTGGCCGACCTAATCGGTTTAGGCCTTAGGGTTTATATAAATAAGAGGTAGAAACTCTTTGTAATGCATCATGGTGGCTGACCTAATTGGTTTAGGCCTTAGGGTTTATATAAATAAGAGGTAGAAACTCTTTGTAATATATCATGGTGGCCAAGCTAATCAGTTTAGGCCTTAGGGTTTATATAAATAAGAGGTAGAAACTCTTTGTAATGTAATGTGCGAATATTGTAATATCATTCAGGCAGAGGAGTTGGTCGATCATTGGTGATCAAATTGGATTCAGAAGAGGATTTAGTCCTCTGACACTGAGCTTAATCGAGACTATAATCAAGCATGGTAGATGCTATTTCTGGCAGTTCACTCTATTGGATTGTTGTCCATTTATTTTGAGATGGTTGTAGCATCTCTATAGTCAGTGAGACTCTAATATAATGAGCAGTACGCTCTAGGTAGTGTGCCTTCCTGCAAGTGCAGGCCCCTCATTGTAACACATACTTTCTGCATAAGTATCATCTGATTGTGGGTAGGCTTCCCATCGTGGTTTTTCCCTTTTCGGGTTTTCCATGTACAAATCATGGTGTTATGTGGTATGGTTTCTTTGTATTGATTATTTGGTTAATTGTTAAATTGTATTGTTTACCGGTATCTGTTCCTACCGACATTTGTATGTTCTTTACTAGTACTTGATTTGTTTAAGGTTGTATTGTGGATTGACAGTTATAATCTGTTAACAACTGCTTCACCCCCCCCCCCCCCCCCCCCTTCTTAGTTGATCATCGGTTATCCTAACAACTGGTATCAAAGCTTTGGTCCTATTTTGCAGAAGCTTAACCGTTTGAGGTAGATCCTATGACAACTAACACCTCTAATCCACCAACAATGGTTTTTCAGAAGAGAAATCCCTAAGCTTGATGGAACAAATTATGGGATATGGAAAATTCAAATGGAGACTCATCTTAGATGTCTTGGCAAGGATATTTGGGAGATCACTGAGAAAGGATACACACCTTATGATCTGTCATTTGGCAATCTTACTCCTGCAGACTTGGATAAGAAAATTGAAAATGATTGCAGAGCTAGAGAAGCCCTCTTGTGTGCACTTACTGATCAACAGATCATGGGATTAACTGATAAATCATCGGCTAAGGTTATGTGGGACAAATTTCAAACTTTGAATGAAGGTGATCCTATTGTCAAAATTGCTAAACTTGATGGTTACTGGGTAAGATATGAAAACTTGAAAATGGAAGATAATGAAAGAATTGATGTGTTTATGGAAAGAGTAAATTAGATTGTTATGGGAATTCAATGTTGTGGAGGATTTATAAGTGAAGATGAAATAGTTTCCAAAGTATTGAGAGCCCTTCCACTAGCTTACAAGATGAAGGCAACTGTAATTAATGAGTTAAGAACAATGACAAATACTTCAGTTAACAGAGATATTCTGAATTAACTTCTTTTGAGCTTGAAGAATTTGGATCTTCTGGAACTGTAAAATCTAAACCTGCTTTTCATGCATCATCATCATCATCATCATCTAGCAGCAAAAGTGATTGGAAATCCCTTTATGCAAAAGAATTGGAAGACATGAGGAAAGAAGATGAAGAACTTGAGCAACTTGAAGCCTTATTTGGTAGAAGAGTACCTAAAGGACCAACTGGAAGTAAGTATGAAGGAAAAGCACCTTTTAAATGTTTTGCATGTAATAAGATTGGTCATTTTGCATCTAGATGTCCTGAAAGGAATGCAAGGTTTGAGGAAAGAGTTAATAAATCTTTTAAGCCTAACCAGAACAGATATAGATTCAAGAAAAGTAAACAATGCTACATAGAAGATGAGGAAGGAGTAACTGATGACTTTGGAGATGAACTGAAAAAAGACTTTGCTACTGGATCCAACAATGGAAAGAATGGGTGTTCTATGCTTTGAAGGAAGATGAACTAGAACCGGCTATCAAAAATGAAGAAAAGGCTTTGGAAACAAAAGTTGAAGATAAGGATGAATGGGTAATTGATAGTGGATGCTCACATCATATGATTGGAGATAAAGGGAAATTTCTGTCGAGCTGCAAGAATACAATGGCGGTCAAGTCAGATTTGGAGATGATAAGGCATGTATGATCAAAGGTAGAGGCATTATTTCTTTGGATGGAAAGCATAATACTGATAATGTCTATTATGTAGAAGGTTTAAAGAATACTCTTTTGAGTGTTGGTCAATTGGTTGATAAGGGTTTTCAACTTTAGTTTAAAGATAGAAAATGCAAAATCATTAACACGACTGGTTTGGAGATTGCAACCAGTATTCAGATAGGAAGTAATATCTTTCACTTGAACACTGGTAATAAGACTTGTTTAATTTCTCATATTGATGAGAGTTTGCTATGAAATAAGAGGTTGTGTCATGTTAATTTTGATTGTATTGTTAAGATCAGTTCAACTAAGGCAGTTAGAGATATACCTAAGATTATGAAGCCTCATAATTTGACATGTAAGGAATATCAATTGGGTAAGCAAGTCAAAAGTTATTTTAAGAGCATACATGATAAATCTAATGATGTACTTGATTTGATTCACACTGACTTATGTAGTCCAGCAAGGACTAGAAGATTTCAAGGTGATAAGTATTTCATGCTGATTATTGATGACTATTCTAGAATGATGTGGGTGACTTTTTTAAGGGAGAAGTCTAAAGCTTTTGATACATTCAAGATCTTTAAAGCGAAGGTTGAAACTGAAACTGGTTTGAAAATCAAATGTCTAAGATCAGATCGGTGGTGAGTTCACTTCTCATGAATTTAACAGTTATTGTGAGACAAATGGAATCAGGAGACAACTATCTGCACCTAGGACTCCTCAACAAAATGTAGTAGTGGAAAGAAAGAATAGAACCATTTTGGATGCAACAAGATCTATGATGATGGAAGCCAAATTGCCTCATATCTATTGGAGAGAAGCAGTGAGTACAATTGTCTACACATTCAACAGAGTTCACATCAAAGGTGAAACCGGTAAGACTCCTTATGAGCTATGGTTTGGACATACACCTACTGTTAAATATTTCAGAATTTTTGGAAGTAAATTCTATATCAAAAGAGATGATTCAATTGGAAAGTTTTATCCTAGATGTGATGAAGGGATATTTCTTGGTTATTCAATTATGAGCAAAGCATATAGATGTTATAACAAAAGATTGCAGAAAATTATGGAGAGTGCTAATGTGAAAGTGGACGAATAGTACAAAAATCACCATGGAAATGATCATAACTTAACTGATAATGCCTCAAATGGTACAGGAAGCTGAGACAGTTACACTGGCACAATCAAAAAATTCAACTGTGACTGATGATCAGAGCAGTGAACCTGAAGTTCAAAAGATACCAAGGTATGTAAGATTAAATCATTCTGAAGATCAAATTATTGGAGATAGGAACAAGGGAATTATGATAAGAAGAAAACTGACAAATGAAGAGGTATGTCTTATTTCTCAAGTTGAAAAGGCAACTGTTATTGAAGCTTGTAAGGATAAACATTTGTTAAAGGCTATGGAAGATGAATTAGATCAGATAGAGAAAAATGAGACTTGGTCTTTAGTTCCCCGACCTAAAAATAAGAATGTTATTGGAACTAAATGGGTTTTTTGAATAAACTGAATCAGGATGGTCAAGTTGTAAGGAATAAAGCTATATTGGTTTGTAAAGGATATTCTCAAATGGAAGGAATTGATTATGGTGAGACATTTGCACCTATAGCTAGAATTGAAGTTGTTAGACTATTTCTTGCCTATGCAACTTATAAAAATTATGAGGTTTATCAAATGGATGTTAAATGTGCATTTTTGAATGGTGAGCTTGAGGAAGAAGTTTAGATTGAGAAACCTGATGGATTTTCATTGATAGATGATAAAGATATGGTTTGCAGATTGAAGAAAGCTTTATATGATTTGAAACAGGCTCCTAGAGCTTGGTATGCAAGGTTGGATAAATATCTTTTGAAGCTTGGTTTTACTAAAGGCAGTACTGATAGTAATCTATATTATAAGATCACTGATAATGATATTCTAATTATTAAAGTGTTTGTTGATGATGTCATTTTTGGAGGAGAAGATAAATTGTGCATGGAATTAGCTAACAACATGAAGAAACAATTTGAAATGTCAATGATTGGTGAGATGAAATTTTTCTTAGGTTTGCAGATTACTCAAACTGACAAAGGCATTTTTATGTAAAACTAAGTATCTGAGGGAAGTGTTGAAGAAGTTTGGTATGGATAATTCCAAACTGGTAAGTACTCCTATGGCGATAAATGAGAAATTATCTATCAAGGATACTTCTACACCGGTATATCCGACTAGGTATAAGTCTATGATCGGTGGTCTGTTATATCTAACTCAAACTAGACCTAATATTATGAATGCAGTAAGTATTGTTTCAAGATATCAAAGTAATCCTAAAGAAAATCATGAATGTGCAGTAAGGAGGATATTCTGGTATTTACAAAGAACAATAGAATATGGTTTATGGTATTCCAAAAATGATGATTTCACTTTATGTGCATATACCGACTCAGATTGGGCAGGAGATACTGATGACAAGAAGAGTACTTCTGGTGGAGCTTTCTTTCTTGGAAAGAAACTGGTTTCATGGATCAACAAAAAATAGTCATGCATTTCTTTATCTACTGCAGAAGCTAAGTATGTTGCAGCAACAACTAATTGCACTCAAGTCTTGTGGATGAAGCAAACGTTGAAGGATATCAGGGTAAATTGTAGTGAATCGGTAGTTATCTATTGTGATAACTCTGTAGCTATTCACATGTCTAAGAATCTGTTATTTCACTCTAAGACTAAGCATATTTCAATAAAGTATAACTTTCTGAAGGACAAGGTAGAAGCAAAGGAAGTGAAATTGGTTTATGTGAACACTAAAGAACAGATTGCAGATATATTCACTAAACCATTGTCTAACGAATCATTTGAGTATTTGAGAGATAGGTTAGGGGTTTCTGCCCCTCTGACAAAGACTTGATTGATGAATTTTGTCATCAGTCCGACATGCATTATCAAAGACATTATTCATTCTAGCACTGATGAGTGATGCTACTACTCAGTGAGAGTAAACAACTTTGAGATTCAGAGGTTTATATCATTGCTTTGATATTTTTGTTAGATTTTTGGCATTAATGTCAAAGGGGGACTGATAGTAATGTGAAAAATCATTCAGAACCTTACAGATATATCATTCATAGGGGGAGAGCTATTGATATTCAGGAGATTGTTGGTTGTCTTCCACATGGGGATACTTGTTTGGCACTTCTTGGTACTTAGATGTTTTTCACATCTAGTGTTGCCATCAATGCCAAAGGGGGAGATTGTTGGCATTATGGATGAATTGATTATGTGTTGCATTGATGTTTTGTCATTGATGTCAACATTAGCTATTATGATTGGTTACTGACAGAGGGGTTTTGGTTATCGGTAAAAGATCTAGTGTTACTGGTAGAAGAGACTATCTATTGGACACTTCCAACATGTTTGTATCAGTGAAGTATGTTTTATATGATCCATGAGCATGTTTTGGTCAGTTGGTATTGGCTTGGTAATCAGATGCTATCATACACTCTGGTAAACCCTTACCAACATTGGTTTAAGGCTTTACTAATAGAGCTTTCATTGAGGAATCATGTCAGGATGCATAATTGGTGTTGGTGTAACTTCTTCATGGATTTTAGGATGTTGAAGATGCTCTTTGATCGTGCTTCAAACTACTTGAAGACATTGCTTTAGCGTGGTGGACCAGAATAGGTCCGGTACCTATTTAGGTTATGGATCGGTATCATGCTAACATGTACTCTACACGTTACTGGGATGTTTCAAGATGATTTATGGATTTGTTATTATTGTTTTGGTCTTAAGCCGACATGGCATATCATTGTAATAAGGAATTATGTAATGATCTTATTGTAATGTCTTTTAGGTGGCCAACCTAATCAGTTTAGGCCTTAGGGTTTATATAAATAAGAGGTAGAAACTCTTTGTAATGTATCATGGTTATTGAATTGGATTCATAAGAGGATTTATTCCTCCGACACTAAGCTTAACCGGGATTGTAATTAGGCATGGTAGATGTTATTTCTGGCAGTTCACTCTATTGGATCGTTGTCCATTTATTTTGAGATGGTTGTAGCCTCTTTGTAGTCAGTGAGACTCTTTTGTAATGAGCAGTATGCTCTAGGTAGTGTGCCTTCCTACAAGTGCAGGCCCCTCATTGTAACACATACTTTCTGCATAAGTATCTGTTCCTACTAGCAGCTATATGTGCTTTACCTGTACTTGATTTGTTTAAGGTTGTATTGTGGATTGAAAGTTATAATCTATTAACAACTGATTCACCCCCCCTCTCAGTTGTTCACCGGTTATCCTAACAAAACCTCTAGATGAAGTTAGAGAACTTGCATCAACCAAAGTTACTTGTGAATAACCTTTTTCTATAAATAAGCTATATTTATTTTGGATGAACGATGAAGACTATACCAAATTAATCTATATGTGAGTTAGTTAGCTTCTATGAATGTGAAGATGAGAAAAGAAGAATAATGTATCACTCTACTTTGTTCTTTTCTAGATTCATAAGACAATAATATTATGGTGATTTAGTAGTACTAGTATTATTTTCAATGTAAAACTTGGAGAAGTGATTGATATCTTGTTTAATAAGAGATGAGGTGAAAAACATTAGAATAATCATTAGAGGTTATTTTAATCATAAGGAAAAAAAGAGATCCAAATCTAAGGTTGAGTGCTAGAATTGTGGCAAAACAAACCCCATAAAAAATAACTAAAATGAAAAGAAGGATGAGTCCAATGATGATCAAAACTCAATAATCTAGGATGAAGACATTAGTGATGTGTTTAATAGAGTCATTTCTATACATGGATGTGAGGATGTAATGGCAATTGACTTTGGAGCTTTCTTTTACATGGCTCTATGTAATGTGTGGTTTACTTACAATGAGAGCATTAATGGCGATAAAGAGAATTTGGTAGACAACTCCTCTCTCAAGATTGCTGGTTGTTGTAGATTCTAATTTAAATTTGATATGAAAGGAACAAATATCTTTTAGGTATTCAAATCATTCCCATTTTGGCAATTAACCTATTGTTTGTGTGTAAGATGACAAATGTGAGTGTGTATTAGCATTTTCTTTTTCTCTTTCATAAGGCAATACAAAATAGATCATGTACATGATGTGAAATTGTTTTCATATTCATAATGGAAGTTCCTTGAGAATTAAACTAGTTGCCTAAAACTAATTTGAACTAACTTTAGATTAAAAACTATACATAATATACACGATTAAACACTATATAAAATTCACTTGGGGGTTTACATTGAAAATAATTATCTATGTTCAATTTGGATAAAAAGAAAAATATTGTTAAATATGGTTCCTTGCAAATGAGGTTTTTAGATATTAAAGGATAAGTCAACTGATATATATATACACAAATAATACCTTCTGGTTGGCTAAAATAGAGACTAGCTATTTAGTACAAATGATATTTTGAAAGAAATAGCAACATATAGGTGACACATGATTTCATGAATTAAATAGTTAACTTGCACATAAAGTAACAACCTAGATGACTAAAATGACATCAATTTAAAAGTTAACACTTAATATTTACATGCAATCTAGTCCTTGAAGTTACAAAAACATTTTCAACAAATATAAACAATAATTCTACAAAATAAGCATAACATAAACTATTATTCTCTATACTTTTAAATTATAAAAGCACTTATTTATAATTTAGGAATTCTAATTCTTAGGACTTTAGACTAATCATTTTTAGTCCCCAAAAAATAAGCTTTAAAGTGAAACGTTCAAAGGATATTTAAAATGAAATAAATATAACTGAATGAAACCTAATAAAAAATATTAATGTAGCGTCCTAAAATTGCGACACTTGCAATTTCGACTACATTTCGGTCTTCACGATGGCGACGCAACACGCAACCTGAATGGAGACCCTGAAACTTGCTCACGACACTAAAAACTACATTTTTCAAGTACCCTGGCCTGAACCTCCTTGCACCCTGCTGTCCCGGGAGGTGGGACCAGAGCGCCCAGCGCCCTGGTCCCTCAGGACCAGGGCGCCCAGCGCCCTGGTCCCTGGGTCCTATTTTGGGCCCGGTCTCCTAAGGAGATTGCGGGTCTTTTTGTTTGCAATTTGGAAATTACATTTCCTGGTCGGCCTAAGGTTGGGAAAATCAGTCTTTTAACCCTAATTGGCAAGTATATAAACTACATTTTTCTCTCTCATTTGGGATGAGGAGGATATGTGGAAAAAAGGTGTGGAAACTATACTCAAGCATTCAAGCATTTAAGCATTCCTTCAAGCAATTGATCATTTCAAGTCTCCATTCAAGGCTAAGTGTTGCATTCAAGTCAAGGATTCAACCATTGAAGAGGAGATCACATGCTACATACAACATACAACATCTAAACCTTCGCACATAAGGATACAAACATCCTTAGAACAAGGTATTAGTACTTGTTTTACATACATTTACATTTACAGCTCTTGCTCATTTCTTGGTTAATTCCAAAACCGGGGTTTGACCTAAAGGCAAACCCCTAATCCCTAACCCCCCAATCGTCTTCGCTTTTCTGTGTGTAGGTTGCAGGTACGCGACTGAAATTGAAGATCTGGAATCCTTGTGCAGAGACGAACAGATCCCCCTTCATTTCGCGGATTTTTCGAAGGACCGTGGTGCCGGGCGCCATCGTTCCGACAACTTTTGCTCAAATTTGTAGGACAGCACCATATCGACATTTTACTGCTAATTCCAGGTCCGCAGCTTCATCCTATATCCCTATCTCAGTTTATAAGCGAATCTTTATCACTTTCTATGCATGCTTAGCTTAATCCTTCTATCAACATTCTTTACAAAAGAGGGTAGCCTTGCTGTCTTAACCCTTGAAACTCATTTAGCATCCAATCTTGCATTGCGTGGGATTGGATCTTGTGGGTTTCAACCCCTCTTTTGAATGTAAAGTCTCTCCCCTAAGTGAAAACCATCGAATCCTAGCGAACCTCCCTTCTCTCTCCTCGGAGTTGGAAGAGGGGAGAACAACTAGGGTTCGATCGCGATTTTCCGCTTTACATTTTGGTGAACCCGACATGAACATCCTTTCTGATTTTTCATGCCTAGATCTGAAAATTGGATTCCTTGATTACATTTCCATGTTTGATCTTTTGCAAAATTTTAGAGGTGATTGCATTAAAACCCTAAAATTTCTTTTTAGTAATTGAACTTGCGAAATGTCTAAATGTTAATGCTTGTTTCAGATCTGCCCTTCTATTATAAATTTTCAATTCATGTCTATGCTTTAATTTTAAAAATTAAGTGGTTAAGTGTCAAAACCCTAATTTTTGAAACCCTCTTGATTCAACCTTTGTCCGACAATTTCACTGATCAAAACATCTCCAAATCAGCTGTAACTTTGGATTCTGCAATAAAATCACAACATCTTTCATCCCTGAAAATTTGGAAAAAAGTTGCGAGGACCGTGGCGCCGAGCGCCATCGTCCCCGACATTTTTTCCGAAATTTCGGGAGCGAGATCTTACTGTGTTTTTCTGCTAAAATTCAGAATTTTGGCTGATTTTATCAATTATAACACCTTCAAAATTACAGTCAAAGTTGGTCTTGTGATTGCTTGGATTAAGGCTTTTAAACATTCAAAAATCATTGAAATTGAAATTTTGTGTCAAAATTGTGTTCTTACTGTCCTAAATCTGAAAAGTGTGTTATCATTCATTAAAAATTTCAGTGCTTTATTTAAATTCTTGCATTTTGTGACTTTTGAAATTAAGTGCTTAATTACAACAACTTTGATTTCCGCTTTCAAAATTGAATTTTGCGTGAAATTGAGTCAATTTTCAAATTTCAAAATTTGCATTGCTCTTGACATTCCCTCTAAAATCATAAAATTCAAAATTTCAGTTTCCCTCTCTTTTTTCAAAATTCAAATTTTGCATTTTTCGACAATCTTGGTAGGGTTCAATTTTGAGATTGCGACTTTAATTTGGCCTATCTACAGATCGTAAAATCACTCAATTTTTTCAGATTAGCTCTAAAATCATCATAACTTTCATCCCTGCAAATTTTGAAAAAAGTTGCAAGGACCGTGTTGCACTCCGAGCGCCACGGTCTCGGACATTTTTTCCGAAATTTCGGGAGACTGTCGTGATTGCATTTAACAGCTTAAATCCAGAAGATTGGCTGATTTTACTGAAAATTGCTACCTCTAAATTCAAAACTTTCTCTCTCTCTCTAGTGCATGAGTTTTACAACAATAAGCCCTACTTACACTATTCCCGTTAGACGAAGCCGTAGAATTAAGTCTTTCCGAGGTTTAACTACTGAGGAGATGGAACCTAATTTGAATAGCCTTTTTAACGAGGACATGGGTAATTCCTCTAATCCTCCTAATGATGAAGAAGCTCTCCATGAGGTTTCTGTAGAACAACTTTCGAAATTGGATAACCAATTTGACGATTTTCGACAATGGATGTCTCAAGAATACCCTGATAGTCAAGCTCTTCCTTTAATTGAGGGTCTAAAACGTATGCTTCAAAGTGATAAGAATGGAATTGATATTTTGCGTGGTATTGCACACATTGTGGATTCAAATGTGATGCCTATGAAGAGTTGTGCCGAAACCTTAGGTTATACACAACCTCCTACTCAAGACAATCATTCTATTCCTTTGGCGACTCCTATTGCTAGTATACCTACTTTTACATCAAACATAATGGCTACTTCTACACAAGACATTCCTCCTATGATCACCAGTCATGGGGGCAACCCTTCTTCTTCAGTTAACCCTCTTCCTTCATTCAATCCGACTTCTTCATTCATTCCTTCAATGAGTGTGCCTATTATATCTTCACAAATGAACATCACGCAAGGGGGCAATTCGTTTAACCATTCCATCCCTCCTTGTAGTGTTCCTCCTGTCCAATCATATCCTATGACTAATTATCATAGAGTCCCACCACCTTACTCTTTACCTTCTTTCAATAACATAACACCTCCATCTCAATCTAACACATCCAATATGAATTCTTCGACTGAAGCGACCATTAACAATCTAGCACAAACTGTCTCTTCTTTACAACAACAAATTGCCTCTATGAATCAATCTAAGTTTAGTGTGCCCACATTTGACGTTGCGAGCCCACATTCTCTTGACATTGTTCGAGCTATCCCTCCTAAACATGTTGAAATCCCGCATTTGGAACTTTATAATGGTAAAGGAGATCCTCTAACACATGTTAAGACTTTTCAAACAATTTGTACTGATTTTGCTTATGACCAAAGGTTGCTTGCAAAACTGTTTACTAGAACATTAAGAGACAAAGCCCTACAATGGTATTGCTCGTTGCCTTCCTATTCTATTACTTCTTTCGAACAACTTGCAAATGCTTTCATTCAACAATTCCAAAACAATATAAGTCCTAAGGTTACTTTGATTGATTTAATGCATTGTAAACAAGGTGTTAAAGAAAAAGTGACTGATTTCATTGGTAGATATAAGCATTTGTATGCTCAAATTTCTTTTCCAGTGCCTGACAATGATATTCAAAGAATCTTTATTTCTAATTTACAAAAAGATATTCGAGACAAACTTCTGTTTTCTGAGTTTACTTCTTTCCAACAGTTGTGTGCAACTCTTCACAATTATCAACTGACTGTGAGTCAAATGGAACAATCACATCCTATGGCTCCGAGTGATAAGGGTGATAGCAGTCAACAACCATTTGGGAAGTTTAAACCGAACAGAGATTCCATCAAATTCAATGAAAACATCATCAACAACATTGTGAATGCAGCATCAGGTGTGCCTCCTATTTCTAAATTTTTCAAGAAAGAAAGAAAGTATACTCCTTTGAATGAATCATTGCATAGTATTATGAATAAGTTATTGGAACAAAATGTGCTTACTCTTCCTCCTATAAGACAAATTGATCCTGCAAAGATTACTTCACCTTATTTTGATAACAAATCTTTTTGTCAATTTCACCGTCAGCCTGGGCATGATACTGAAAAATGTTTTTCTTTAAAGGGTAAAATTCAAGATTTGATTGATAACAATACTATCTCTGTTTCTGGAGTGAATGATAAAGGCAACACATTTGTAGCTCCTCCTAACCAAAATCTTCAGATTTTCACTGATCCATTGCCTTCTCATACCTCTAATGCAATTGAGGCTAATGATTCCTCTCTCTCATCTGATGGTCTTGTGTCTATGACTCCGAATGTGATTAACTTTGTAGAGCAGCAAGAAATCCCTAAAGAACCTTCCATCACATTTGATTCCAATGAAACCATTAGGGCACCTGATGGTCCTTTATACATAGTTGCAAAAGTCAAGAATACACCTTGCTGTGGAGTGCTTATTGATCCTTCGTGCATGATTAATGTTATTACTGAAGAATTTCTTTTTACTTTGCAATTGAATCAAGTGATATATGACAAAACAGATGTGATTGTGAAACTATTTGATGCATTTTCTTCTCCTGCAATTGGTTCTATTACATTGCCTATTGAGGTCCATAACAAATCTCTTGATGTGAACTTTGCTATTATTCCATCTTCCGAACAATTTCGTGTGAAGCTTGGCTATCCTTGGCTACCTTCCATGAAAGCTATTGCTTCTCCTATTCACAAGTGTTTGAAATTTCCCCATAATGGTGAAGTTGTTACTGTCAATCATAGTCTCTTTAAACCAGCTGAAAGAACTTCTAGCGTTCCTATTGATTACTTTTGGCCTAAACAATTCCAATCTCTTCCTCCGCGAAGTGATCATCTTTTCAAATCTTATCAAAAGTGGAAAACAGATATGATCTTATCTCTAAGTGAACCTAGAACACCTAAACTTGACATTCCTATCATTCTTGAGAAGGAAGTTCTTCCTTTGAAAGATAAAACTAATGTCTTTCCTCAAGAAGATTCCCAACCCATCCCTATGGATGTGACTATGTCTATGCCTAATAAACTTCCTAAGAGTAGACCTATACCTCCTCGTGATGATGGACTTGGTCTTCTCCCTAAACCAAATATTCTTCCCTTATACGGAGCAGTTCCTCCTCCTTCTTTTTATAGAGAGAAGAGACCTTCTCCTTCTCCTATTATCCAGCCTAAGAGACCACAACCTAAACACCCAAGTGCTAAGGATGAGAACATTCCTCCTCCTCAATCTTCTCCACTTCCTACTAAGACTAGACGAAATCGTTCTGCATGGGAACGCCGGCGAAAGCGTCGTCTTAGAGCTCAAACTTTGCAATCTCCAAAAACACTTTCAACAAGCATTATTCCATTTTCTCCTCAGCCGGACATTGAGCCTAAATCTCCTAAACATAAGATGCATGATGGTCTTAATCCTGTGCGAGTTAAAGATCCTATTTTTATAAATCTTGATGATGATATAGATGAAAATGTTATTCATGATGAAAATGTTACTCCTCTTGCTTCTGATAGTGAATATGAACTTGTTGATATTGATAACCATTTATCTAATGAATTTTCTAAAGCACTTATCCTAGCTCCTAGACAAGAACAACGTGGCTTGGAACATGAACATAGCCCTTGTTTGGATCTTGTGATAGCTCCATCTGCTGTGTTGAATGTTCCTCCTCTAGCGTGTTCCCTGCCTTCCCGAAACATTGATCAGCAAGATCGGGGGGTAGATGACGTGCTAGACTAGTTACATTAGCATAGCAGATTCTCTCCTCCTCTCTTGCGTTACTGCTTCTATATGTTATTCTCATTCTTCTATTTGTTGTCCTTAGTGTTGTTTACTTGAGGACGATGCAAAGCATTGAGATCTCTCGATCTCTCTCATGTTGACTCAAAAGACACATGTGTTCCCTTCTTCTAGGTGACCTTCCTTGATTGGGGAATGAAGAACAATTATGCATACATACATATGATATATATACATGAATTATCATACAACATATTGACCCCGAGGAAAGTGAAGTCACCTCGTGCTTTATGTTTTGTGTCTATTATCCTTGGGTTTATCTCACACTTGGGGGCTAAATCCTTGCGATAACGTGCTCCTTTCTCATTTCTTATGTGTATCACTACGTTAAAACAATCACCCCCGGTGAGGCGTGTGCGATCGCTTTAACGTAGGGGGGCATACATCCCGTTCATATCTTTTCAAGATACTTGAAAATTTCTTGGTAAATTTAGCCTTGCCTTGAAAATTTTTGATATCTTTCTTGCATGACTCATAGTGAGGGAACCTTACTACTGACAGTCATGGTTCTCCCTCATGATCTTCCCTTTTACTTTGTCAATCGAAGTCGTAAGATCCTTAGTCCACTGGGGGCTTGGTGTATCTTGCCTCCTTGACGTGGTGAAAGTCTTTCAATGTTGTTTCCTTGTACTTTACCGGAAGTATGAGCATACATACTCCCGCTAAAGTGGGGGCTAAATGTAGCGTCCTAAAATTGCGACACTTGCAATTTTGACTGCATTTCGGTCTTCACGATGGCGATGCAACACGCAACCTGAATGGAGACCCTGAAACTTGCTCATGACACTAAAAACTGCATTTTTCAAGTACCCTGGCCTGAACCTCCTTGCACCCTGCTGTCCCGGGAGGTGGGACCAGAGCGCCCAGCGCCCTGGTCCCTGGGTCCTATTTTGGGCCCGGTCTCCTAAGGAGATTGCGGGTCTTTTTGTTTGCAATTTGGAAATTACATTTCCTGGTCGGCCTAAGGTTGGGAAAATCAGTCTTTTAACCCTAATTGGCAAGTATATAAACTACATTTTTCTCTCTCATTTGGGATGAGGAGGATATGTGGAAAAAAGGTGTGGAAACTATACTCAAGCATTCAAGCATTTAAGCATTCCTTCAAGCAATTGATCATTTCAAGTCTCCATTCAAGGCTAAGTGTTGCATTCAAGTCAAGGATTCAACCATTGAAGAGGAGATCACATGCTACATACAACATACAACATACAACATCTAAAACTTCGCACATAAGGATACAAACATCCTTAGAACAAGGTATTAGTACTTGTTTTACATACATTTACATTTACAGCTCTTGCTCATTTCTTGGTTAATTCCAAAACCGGGGTTTGACCTAAAGGCAAACCCCTAATCCCTAACCCCCCAATTGTCTTCGCTTTTCTGTGTGTAGGTTGCAGGTACGCGGCTGAAATTGAAGATCTGGAATCCTTGTGCAGAGACGAACAGATCCCCCTTCGTTTCGCGGATTTTTCGGAGGACCGTGGCGCCGGGCGCCATCGTCCCGACAACTTTTGCTCAAATTTGCAGGACAGCGCCGTATCGACATTTTACTGCTAATTCCAGGTCCGCAGCTTCATCCTATATCCCTATCTCAGTTTATAAGCGAATCTTTATCACTTTCTATGGATTCTTAGCTTAATCCTTCTATCAACATTCTTTACAAAAGAGGGTAGCCTTGCTGTCTTAACCCTTGAAACTCATTTAGCATCCAATCTTGCATTGCGTGGGATTGGATCTTGTGGGTTTCAACCCCTCTTTTGAATGTAAAGTCTCTCCCCTAAGTGAAAACCATCGAATCCTAGCGAACCTCCCTTCTCTCTCCTCGGGGTTGGAAGAGGGGAGAACAACTAGGGTTCGATCGCGATTTTCCGCTTTACAATTAATAACATAAAAATTAATTTAGGGAAACTAAAAATAGGCCCTTATTCTAGATAAAATGTAAAAACTAGAAATTTCTTTTACCATATATAGCTATTATCAATCTCCATTGTGATTCGAAAGTAGCTTTGCACTTTGAAGCTTGTGAAGCCTCTAGTGAATAATAAAACCCTAATAATTGGTTCACACCTTGTAATATTGATAATGTTTTTACAAAATATAGAAAAAGATTAAACAAATTCATTAGCATTACCACAACACAACTTGTGAAATGAAAACCAAATCCTAAGATAATTCAATGAAGAACACCAAACCCTGTGCATTTAATTTAACAAATTCACATCCACAAATTAGAAAGTCTATATGGTTGGGAACCTTGTTGATATTCCTCTTCAAAAGGTTTAAACTTATTGTTTATGCTAGATTTGGGTGCTATAATATTGTAAATCCTAAGAGATTCAACCACTAAAAATCTAGACCTACAAAGAAATCCAACACAACATCAATAGAGAATCATAAACATGTAAATCACAAAACTAAAGAAGATTATGCCATTCACATGTTACATGGGTTTGATCTCAATTGTCCTATCTCCATTGTCTTACTTGATTTTGTTTCTATCATATTTTATGTGTGCACAAGAGCTCAATAGAGGATGGATGTGGTTGTAGTATGAAATTCAACATAGTTTAGGTATAGTTGCACCTGATTGATTGAGAAGAGAGAGAAAGAGCTCTCTTTTATAGAGAACACCCTAAAAATGGAGGGATAGGATTAAGAGGTGGAAGGATAAATGGTCAGCTAAGATTAGAGGGTTGGTATAGGAAATAGTAAAATAATTGAGAGGTGGTTAAATATGGATTAAGAGATGAATGACACTTTTCATGGAAAGAAAAGAGTAATGCAATAATTAAATAAATGAAGATTTATTTAATTAATAGAAGATGTGGGGCCAATTTAAATAAAAAAATTATTTATTTAATTAAGGAGAAGGATAATTTAAATAAATAAAAAATATTTATTTAAATGAGGAAAGACTTAGAAAAGGATTAATGAATTAATTAAATAAATAAAGATCTATTTAATCAAGAGAAGGCTCGGGATAAAAAGTAATTAAATAAAATATTTATCTAATTAGGCTACATTTTGCTCCTCTTTGAGACAATGTAGTTTATCGCGTCGTTTCAAAGAAAAAGAATTCACTAATATGATAGGTTGCCCATGGTAAGGATGGTTGTATTCTCCCTCGAGAGATTGGGTGAAAAATTTGTAAAAAAATTAGACAATCTTCTAACTAAGGAAAAATGATCAGACAGGCTAGGTAGGAGGATACATAGGTGAAAAAGGAAAAGGACAGGCTAAAAAGGAAGACTTGGGGAATCACAGAGACCACGAGAGGTCACCATGGGTAATTAGGGTTATAATGCCTATAAATAGGAGCATGGGACAAGGACCACCTCATTTGCATCCATCACTTTCATTGACCAAGGCGTAGAGAAAAGGAGAAAGGCAAGTAGAGAAGAGAAGCTATGGCAGAGAGATTACACAAATTTGAGTGGGTGTGGAAGCATGATTGGATAGAGTATGGAGAGACGATAAGTAGATCCTTGCATTTTTTATTTCATGCATTTATGGTGTCATTAATAGGTCTAGAGGTTAGATTGCCGAAAATGCGGTAGTAGGTATTTTTTTCCGAAAATATGTGTATGTTATGTTTTAATGCATCTATGTGAAGTCTTAGCACACATATGTTGAAAGTGTGAACTTGTGTTAGGTATAATTGTGCATGCATCATGTAAAAGTGCATATACGGTCCATGAAAGTGCTTATATGTCAAACAACGATGCATATGCCTTGAAACTGCATATATGTCATGTAAAACTATATTTTTGATTTTTTGGTGTGTATGCATTTAGCAACAATGCATACATGTATAAAAGTACATTTTTGAGTTCTTAGTGTGTATACAATACATATTAGCATGTTTATGGTCAAACTAGAGGCAAAAAGGCAACCAATGTGATAAACAAAGGTGACAAATAGGATATGTAGTTGGATTGATAGAATCAAACACATGCCCCAGTAGGATAGGATATGTAGCAATTGATCAATTGATGAAGTTGATGAAGCCTCTAGGAATGATAAAGTTGACAAAGTTTGATAGGATATAAGCTAATAAAACATGGCACTGATGTGATTGCGCTTGCGATTGGAGGCTGATTTTGCACCATTAGATTCATGGGAGAGATTCCCATGTACATAGAGGTTGAGGCCGTAGCTAAGAGAGGATGATCATGTTGCATTGAGTGTGCTTGTACTATGGCATGCTAATTTCATGCTTTATATTTAGGCTAATCTCAGATTACTTTCTACATTGGTTGAGCAGTGGTATAACAAGCATTGCACTTTCCATCTACTTATAGGATATATGAAGACAATGCTTGAGGATGTGTATCGAATTCTATGGATTTCTATCCATGGGGAGCTATTCATGTATGACAAGGAGGGTGGGGATGTGGAGGCTCTACGAAGGGTCTTTGAGTATGAGGATTTGGAGATATGGGGTAGTCATGTTAATTGGGATGAGATGTACTAGTGCAATGTAGTAGGAGTAGTTCGAGCAATCATTATATGGGGCGTGATAAAGGATTATATCTGCCATGGTAGGATGACCCATTGGATGTCCATCAAATGGGGTAGAGTGTTGGATATGATGATGACCAAGGGGACATGGTTGATGGACTTGAAAAGCATTGAGAGGGGGGGGGGTGAATCAGTGACACCAAAACAAAAACTACTTCAAACACTAACTGATAGATGAACTTAACCAAGCATTTAAACAAAATACATGCTATCCAAAATGAAATAACAACATCCACAAAAAGTAACACATCCACCATAACACAAGTGTATGTACGTGGAAAACCCAAATAGGTAAAAACCACAGTGAGATGGAACTCACAAGTTAACTATCTGTAGTAATAGATAACTGACCAGTTAAGGTCTTACAAACTGCTCTGCTAGGAGCGAATCTTGTTAGAGATCCCAAGCTTGATTAGAAGCTTATACCTTGTTAAGAGTACTACCCTGTTAGGAGTAACCTCGCTAGAGGATTTGAGAATCCAAACTAATGAATCACCTTGTTAGAGGATTTGTACAATGAATCTTGTTAGAGCTTACCCGATTAGGGGATTTGACTCTATTGTAATGATTAGAAAACAACAAGAATGGTATGATCTATTTTGAGTAGCACAATACTTGCTTGATTAGATCATTCTAATTACATTCAACACTGGTCTTCATCTTAACACTTATCGCTCTTCAACAAAAGCTTTCACCCTTTATGCAAATTAGTATTCACATAATCTCCTCTTCTATATCAGTTATCAGTTTTAAATGATTCACTAAGATGTCTTTAAATAGACTTTCAAATCTTATGTCGGCCTTAGGAAATCAAAACACAAGTAAACATAACTCATCACAAAAATGATCGGTAAGAAAATGGTGTTGGTAACTCATCACAAAAATAGATATCGGTTAGAATAGTCAATACCAGTTGGAACAAAACATGTGAACCATTGTCCTAGAATCTTCCGCTTGATCTCCATCTTCATCTTCATTTTGATGCCGACTTAATGTAACCACATGTTATATCTTATGCACATACTGGTTGACACAAAGTACTAGTTAGAGATGAACCTTAAACATACCAGTTAACAGTGTAAACTAATGAAGTTACACCGGTAGTCAATGTAATCATATGTGTGTGTGAGAGTGTTTCATCAATGACAACAAGTGATGAATACATTACAATCATAACCAAACCAACAACCTCCCCCTTTGGCATTGATGGAAACACTTAGAAAATTTTAGAGTAATACAATACCGCTAATTGTGCATACACAACATATTTACACATGTGCTCATACTCTCCTTTAATGTAATACCCCCCTTTAATGCATGCATAAATACCAAATTTTCAAAAACACAAATACATATTATTACTCCCCCTTTGACAACAATGCCAAAATGATAAAGTAAAATATATACATATATATAGAAAATCTGTATCAAAGTGTTCAACATATATTACAACTTAAAAAAAATTTCATGCACTGGCTAGTCTCATAAAAATATCATTAAAGTTCTACTTCATCTAGGATAAGGAATTTTCCCATGATTCCAGTATGTTATCAGTATACTCAAATGTAGACACCAATTGGGAATGGAATTCTTCCATTGAGTCTAGTGTGCAAGTTTCTAGAGTAGCAAGAATAGCTTCTGCATTGGAGTAGTCTCTCTGAAGAATGTCGACCTGTGAGGTGAGCTGACTCTTGAGCTCTCTTAGAGATCAGAATCTCTTAGCATTCTCATTATCATTCTTGTTCAGTCTATCATGCAAATCATCTACAGACTGGTTAAAGGCATGAATGGAGTCCTAGAGTGGGACATATGCCTTGCATAACCTTTCCATTTCCTACTCGGTTTCAACTTGACTTTTAGAAATGTCAGAATAAAATAAAGTAACATTGGAGGTAGAGGCAAGATACTTTCCTCTAGATTCAATATCTTTCTTCAACAAAATTCCATTATGAGATAAAGCCATTTTGTCACTTTCAATGTTCTTTGCCAGTTTATCTCCATATTTCTTCTTGTGGCTCTTCTCCGCATACATTTGAGCAACATCTTCAAGCGACTTGATTTGATCAGATGCATCTGCAACTAACTGACCAAGTTTGCTAACGAGTGTAGGAAGATGTACAACAACTATTTTTGGTAGTAAACCAAACAATATTTCTACTGCATTCAGGATTGTCTCTGCTTCAATCCTTTTCTCTTTCAGTCTCTTCTTGTGTGCATGAGATTGCATAACATTATCAATCTTCATCATTTCAAATGCACTCAAAGTGTTCATGTCAATGGGTCTTGAAATACTTAAAGAATCATCATCATCATCTTCAAATAGATTCTACTTCACCGGTTTAGGGGGTACACTCTTAATGATAGCTCTTTCTATGTTCTTCTTTGTTGTCTCTTCAGGTAACTGAGTGACAAATTTCTCAGTAGACTCCTTTTGAGTATTTTCAATAACCGATGGAGATTGGGGTTAGTTGTTTTTTTACCAGTTCATTGTCCACTGTTAGTTAAATACTCGGTTGTTCAACTAATGAAACCTGTACTTCAGTGATTGTAGGAGGCTCCATATCTGGTGCAATGACATCTCCAAATAGGTCTACTGTGTCCTGAACATCTTCATCAACAAGAATAATGAAATCATCCTTCTTCTTGATTGGATAGACTACGTCAGCTTGAACAATTTCCTCTTCATCCATTTCCGGTAGAGGAAAATCATCTTTAGTATCATCCTTATTGCTAGAGTGGACGACTTCTTCCCTCTTTTTGATTACATAGGCTAGCTGATGTGTCTCAGACTTAACAACTGACCTTTTTGCATTCAGAAGCTTCAATCTTATCACTTTAAAATCAAAATATACTTTGTATTGCTCCACTAAAGCACTAATTCCATCCGATGATAAATTGGGAAAATATTGTACAAATATTTCATCAATAATCTTCTTTTCCAATTGAATTGCCTCCTCCCATTTATCTAACAGAGTATTATACAAAGATATTGAAATATTATTTTCCAAGTCATGTAGAATTCTATTGTAATGACCCAAATAAGTTATTACCTGTTGGATTACTTGCTTCTGCTCATCTTCAGTGAAAGAATCAAAATATTCTTTGACATTATCAAACCTATTTCTTCCTAATGTCTTCATTGTTCTCTTAAAAACTGTGTCAGGTTTGTAGTTAGCAATATCTATAGGTGTAGTTGCCTTTGGCACTACCTTTATCTTCTTGGGTGTTCTGCTGGTTGCTTTTTTTTTCTTTGGTTCTTCTTCAGAATCTGTACCCTCAGACTCTGGTTGCAAAATCAATTTCTGATTTCTCTTCTTTGGTGCAATCTCCTTCTTTACATATACTTTAGGTGTTGGTTCCTTCTTGGTTAGGACACTCCGAGTCACCCTTGTAGTCTTTTTCACAGGATATTTTTCATTAGACTTCTTTCTCTTTCCTTTCACTTTGGCTACAGGTGCAGTACCAGTTTTAGTTGGTGCAACTTGGACCACCACAATGTCCAATTTTGCCTTCTGTTTATATTTAGGCGATGCTAACAGGGTATTAGCATAGCCAATCAGTAAATCATGATTAACCTCATAGCTCATATCTTCCATCTCTTCCTCTCTAGGATCAATTGCTTACATCAAGAAAAAGTTAGTGGTAACCGTGAAGACTATGTCTTTTGCGAAGTGTTTTATCACATCTTCAGGTAGCCTCATTCTCATGCTCATATTTTTCTGGAATTCATTAAAATACTTGCTCAAGGCAGCTGAAAAAGTATTCTTCACAACCTTAATGTTGTTCTTGATCTGTGCATTGATCGGTTGTTCTTTGGACCATTCAATGTCTCCTATACCCGGTAGGAAGTTCTGAAAATAGAAAAATAACCCGACTAATAGCTGACCATATTTGAACTTTTGTGTGTTGTCCTTCTTAATGGATTTTAAATTTTGAAATAATTGCTCTTTGATGGCTTCACAAATATCATAATCTGCATTATCAACAATCGTTGTATGTGTTGTATGAATTGCTGTAAGTCTACTGGAGTAGAATACCCAGTAGCCTATCACCATTGTTGCAATTTTCACCGCAGGGTCTCTAATATTGTTGATAGAGAAAGTAGGCTTATCAGATGTAGAACCGATTAACTTGAAGACAATATCCTTTGAAATTCTTCTTAACACAAGAACTTCACCGATTGAGAAATAACCCGTTACAACCCTAATAGATTCCTTGGTTATTATGTGAGTCCTCTCCAAATACATATTATCTCCATGGACTTGACTCAAAACGATCCTAATGTGATCTTCCTCAAAATCTTCAAGAAAATAGGCGCCATTATGAAAACCTTTTTCAAAAACCCTAGCATATTTTGTTTCAATCTTTCTACTCTTATCACAGAGTGATTTTAGCCAAGTATAGATGTGTAGAGTTCCTAATTCTTCTATCTTGCAATCTATATAGCTAGAGAAGTCATTTTTGACCACAACACCGCTCGGGACTTGCAACAATGCATTATAAGACATAATTTCATCTGCCTTTAGAGCTTCCTCAGGCTCAACAGTGATCATCAACTTCTCTACAGACTTAGAAGTAGATGCCATTCTAGATAAACAAGTTTCGAAGCGATATACAAAGAAATACCTTGTATCTTGCACGTCGCTTCGTTTCCCGGTTGAAATGTTCAAATGCACACCCGTTCGCCTCTCTGCAATTTTTGATTCAACTTGATTTCTCTAATCATAAAGCAATTCGTCAATTCACACCAAGAAAATCTTGTTCTACTCTATAATCACTTCAAATTTATTTTTCGAAAGAGTTAGGGTAAAAATGATAAGGTAAAACTTGTTTTTATCCTTTTTACCAACTGTAATAAATGCTCACACTTTAGGTTATAAACCCTAATTTTACCGCTTAAGTGAAATACCGGTTGATAACACATCAACAAAAAGTCACCAAAAATTCATAATTCAAAAATTCTTTCCCGCTCATTTTACAAGGGGTCCAGAGATGTTTTACCATTAAGCTCCCCTTAGCCATGTTAAACAGGCTTAAGTCATCGGTGCTAGATTCTCTTCACTGGGTGAAGGGACAGTTTCTTCTCCAAGCAAGTCATCACCTTTCTTTTTCCAAAGCTGATTCATATCTTCTCTGGTTTCCTCAATATCAACTTTCTACTTGCCTTTCTGATCCTTGAAAGAGTTGACCGGTTTACTATTTCTTGATCTGCAAAATTTTGCTAAGTGCCCTGATTTGTTGCAGTGATAACAGACCATACCAGATGATCTCTAGGGTCCTGCATTTCCTCTTCCTATTCTTTTTCTACAGTTCATAGCCACATGACCAAAGTTATTACAAAAGGTGCAAACAACATTTGTTACCTTTTCCATTTCAAATGGACTAAACCGATTGTCATAGGATCTTTGCCAGTTCCGGTTTACTCGGTTATCAAAGTTCCTTATCCGGTCACCATTTGGTCTAGGATGCATGTGTGGTATGAGATTGTTTGCTCCATATCTGCACTCAATATGTCTATGCCCATACATTCCACATGTGTAGCAATGACTTTCAAACTTTGTAGACATATACCTAACATTAGTATTGTAATTTGCATTTCTGTTAGGTTTGTCTCTACAGACATTTGTAGTATGACCAGGCTTATGACAAACAAAGTAGACAGGTTTAAAACCTTTCTTACCGGTAGTCTTATTGACTTTAAGATCAGTTTTGTTCTTTGGATAGTTGCTCTTTGTACCGAAGGATTCACCTTTTTCAGTTGTATGAAAACCAAGTCCAGAGATATCACCCTTCATTCTCTATGATTGAATTTGTTCTTCTAGCATGGTATAACTTTTGACAAACTTCTCCAATTTCTCATTGGCTTCAGTAAGCTTTTTGACAAGATCTTCATTATGCTTAGACAGGTTCTCTTTCAGAGACGATCCCAACTCAAGGTCTAGCTTTAGGTTCTCCTTTTCTTCTGTTTCAGCAATTAATTTCTCATGCATAGTGTCTTTTTCTCATTTGATCTTTATTATCTCTTGATCTCTTACCTTGATAAGGTCTTCAGTAGCTCTTCTGGCTTCCAGTTCCTGACTCATGCGGATGGTGAGACCTTCTAGCTCTCTTCTTAGATTCAGTTTTTCACCATTCACCTTTTCAACTTCATCAGCTAAAGCTTCAATATTGGCTTCATCTAAAGAACTATTGTCAGATATCTCTAACAATTTTTTAGATAGCTCTCTCCTTTTGACTTGAGAAACTTTCAGTTTGCCCCTAAGGGATTCAATTTCATTTCTGCTAGCTTCTAGGTCTCTAACCATCTTGAAGTAGCTCCTCTCCCCCATGATAGTTTCAAGACTCCCTTCTAAGCGGTTAGGTTTCAAAGAAGTTAGGCTCTGATACCAATTGATGGACTTGAAAAACACTGAGAGCGGGGGGGAGGGGGGTGAATCAGTGTCACCGAAACAAACACTACTTCAAACACTAACTGGTAGATGAACTTAACCAAGAATTTAAACAAAATATATGCTATCCAAAATGAAATAACAACATCCACAAAAAGTAACACATCGACCATAACACAAGTGTTTGTACGTGGAAAACCCAAATAGGTAAAAACCACAATGAGATGGAACTCACAAGTTAACTATCTGCAGTAATAGATAACTGATCGGTTAAGGTCTTACAAAGTGCTCTACTAGGAGCGAATCTTGTTAGAGATCCCAAACTTGATTAGAAGCTTATACCCTGTTAAGAGTACTACCCTATTAGGAGTAACCTCGTTGGAGGATTTGAGAATCCAAACTAATGGATCACCTTGTAAGAGGATTTGTACAATGAAGCTTGTTAGAGCTTATCTGGTTAGGGGATTTGATTATGTTGTAATGATTAGAAAACAACAAGAATGGTTTAATATGTTCTGAGTAGCACAATACTTGCTTGATCAGATCATTCTAAGTAAATTCAACACTGCTCTTCATCTTAACACTTATCACTCTTCAACAAAAGCTTTCACTCTTTATGCATATCAGTATTCACATAATCTCCTCTTCTATATCAGTTATCAGTTTTAAATGATTCACTAAGATGTCTTTAAATAGACTTTCATATCTTATGTCGGCCTTAGGAAATCAAAACACAATTTCCTAGGTGCAGTGTATCTAGACAAGTAAACATAACTCATTATAAAAATGACCGGTAAGAAAATGGTGCTGGTAACTCATCACAAAAAGAGATACTGGTTAGATCAGTCAATATCGGTTGGAACAAAACATGTGAACCATTGTCCTAGAATCTTCTGCTTGATCTCCATCTTCATCTTCATTTTCATTTTGATGCTGACTTAATGTAACCACAGGTTATCTCTTATGCACATATCGGTTGACACAAAGTGCCAGTTAGAGATGAACCTTAAACATACTAGTTAACAATGTAAACCAATGAAGTTACACTGGTAGTCAATGGAATCATATGTGTGTGTGAGAGTGTTTCATCAATGACAACAAGTGATGAATACATTACAATCATCATCAAGACAACAATGGTTTGCATGGGGGCCTTGTTTGTTACCATATTTGTATAATTATCTTCATCAGTTTGTACATCTAGGTGAATGTGGGCTATCAACAAAGGTGACATTATTATAGATTGTAGTATCTTAAATTGTCATCAGACCAATTTACAATTCATATTTGTGCCGCTACTTTAGAGCATCTCCCCCTCATCTCCTATCCAGTTCCATTTAGTGTCTTAACTCTATATTTCATACCATATGCACCTACCAAATGATCCTCTAGAGGGGTCTCCTCTATGGGCCTTAATTTTGGTCCTTAATTGAGGAGGACCAAGTCTCTAGCGCCCTAGTCCTAGGACCCAATGCCTTAGTCCCCCTCGATAGGTCTCAATTTTCAAGAGAAGGATAGGACCTATCTCTTAGGCAGGAAATGAAATTGGTGGCTCTATATGACCATTTTAGGTTGGCCTAATCGGTAAATTGACCTAGATTCTCATATATAAACACATTTTATCAACCTAATTTCATCCTAGCAAGCAATCAAAGTCTCCATATCTAAGAAATCAAGCATTCAAGCATTCATGATCAAGCATTTTCAAATATCTTCAAGGTTGCATTTCTTTCATTCAATCATTGTGGAGAAAATTACATTAGTCATATAAAAACATGTTTGTGTGATTAGTTTTTTTTCATGTTCATGCCATTTCATACAACATATGTGATTACATTCAAGAAGCAAAGCATCATTATTAGTCATTGTAGATTTGAGGTATATCTTTCCATTGTTTATTATAGTAGTTGCAATATTCCATTCAAGGTTAATTCATAAACTGGGGTTTGACTTAGGAAAACCCCTATTCCCAACCTATTTCCCCTTTTTTCTATGTGTAGGAAGTAGGTATGGAGCTAAGATCTTCGGGATAAGCTTTATTTACAGAGACAAACAAGTTTTCCTTTTGATGACGAAAAGTGTAGAGGAACAGTGTGACGGGCATATCGGTCTCGACATTTCAGGAGCTCCTTCAAGGAACAGGTTCAAATACACTTACATTCCTTAGATCTAGGTTTGTGGCTCAATCTAACAACTACAACTCACTATTCAAACATATTACTTCAATTCCAACATATTTACCCTAGTTTCATCATTTTCAGAATTCAACTTAAAAGAGGGAAATCAATCCAAACCTTGTAAATCCAATATAATTCTTAGTCCTATCCTTCTTTATTTGTGGCTAGATATATTGGGTTTACCCCTCTTTAATTTAAGGGTACTTAACTTTAATTTAATGGTACTTAAGTAAAAATTAGTGGTTTTCACCATTACATTTTGGTGAACCCGACATCTTACACCTTTATTTCTGATTTATGTTCTCAAATCTAAGTGTTTATGCAATTTAAAATTCAAATTTACATTTGCAAGTTTAATTTCATATTGAATTTCAAAAATTTAGAAGTTAAATAAAAAAAACCCTAATTTTTAATTCTAAAATTGGGCTTGTGGGTTGTCTAATTTGGATTAATTGTTTCAGATCTCATTGGAAAACATTTATGTGATATTATGCTTGAAGCAACCAAGATCAAAGAGACCAAAAGATAGCACAATGACAAGAGAGATAAAATATGACAAGAATAAACTATATTCCTATCAAGATGCAAAAGAGATCAATTGGATCATCAAGAATTACATACAATGTAGATGAGCCTACTTATAAAGGCAAGGCTAAGAGACAAGAGAGCACACAATGATGACATGTGGCTCAATGAGATGCAAGGGTAGGTAGGAGAAATAGTAAAATATTTCACATGAGGTAGATCACCCACCGAAGGTGGAATTATCATCCCACAATAAGTGGATATGATATTGTAACAACAAGATTCACACCATAAAAGGTGGAAATTCTCCTACATACAGACTCCCAATGTATGTACATTTCCCTAAGTGTCTCATATGCAAACTACAATGTTGTGCATGTACCTAAGTCAACTTAAGTAAAGTGTGATCATATCCAAGATGAACAAATAATTACACCAACACCTCCACCTTAAGTGTAACTTAGAGGAATGCACTTAAGTCTATAATGCAACTAAGAAATGCAAGATGGGTCCCAGCTACAAGGCCATGTTAGGTACCCATGTACAAATGCAATCCAATGGGAAAAAAATACTCCCCCAAAAGAGAGATGAAAATTATACAAAGGACTCTCAAAGAAGTATGTGAAGGACAAAAACTCATGATTAATGGAGTCTCTAAAAACTGCTCAAGTGTCCCCATGTTGATGATGAAAGATACCCCTTTCAAAGGTGGTGTACTGATCCACACTACTAAAAAAGGCACTCCAAGATCTAGTGGAGATGAATGTAGAAAAAGATCCAAAGACTCACATGTCTCCTCTAAAGATAAAGAGACCTCCTCCAACTGATGTACATAAGTATCCACAATCATGTCAACCTCAAAAGAATGATCATGTAGAGAATGAACAAGAGGGTTAGAGTGTTCCCTAGAAACAATCGAAGAAGGATCATCTTTATCAAAGAGGATGAATGTCATAAATGATGTCTCCCAAATCTGCAATGTCTATCAAGTAGTCATCCCAAGAAACTGAAGCTAGAAGACAAGATATATCCTATTGCATTGAATCACAAGAAAGAAAAACTGTCACATCATCTACATCATCAGGTGCGATAGGCGATGTGATATCAATAGGAGGAGATGAAATGAAATGCTCAAGAATGGGGTCACATGTGAGAATCCACAAGTTCAAGTACCCAAAGTTCTCCTCAAAATCTGAATCATCACAATAATTATGATCATCATATGTAAAATCATCCTCATCACAATATAACTGAGATGCATGATCCACCACCCTAGTCGTAATGATATCTCTACTCTCCAAGTCTCTAATGAAAAATGACTCAAGTGTAAACTTCATAGTTATCTTTGTTTCCCCATGTGTGATTTGATAGATGGAAAGAATATTATTTGTTAAATGGGTTACACACAACACATCATTGAAGGAGTTATCCCCAATGGTAATAGATCCTTTCCCAATCACATCCATGTATGTATGATTGCCCATGAAAATATATGGCATGGTGCAAGGCTCAAATGAAGAGAACATAGACTGTGAAGATGCCATATGATGAGAAGCCCTTGAATCCAGAAGCCATCTCCCTGAATCATGACTTGTAGTAGCACAAAGATATTGTCCTTTTCTTTTCCCAGAAGAGTGATTCTTCCCACTTGTTGCTATCATAAATGCTTGTCCTTTCCCCTTTGATTATGAGGAAGTGGAAGGTGATGAATCCTCCTTCTTGTAAGCATTAGGCAAATCGATGTTGTTCTTTTTTAAGATATGGAGGAGCTCATCAATCTTTTGAGAATGTCAATGATGCTCCTCATGACAAACCTTTTTACAATAGGCACAAGGTGGTCTCTGCTTCTTTGGTGAATTGTCCTTCTTGGAAGAGGATGAATCCCCTTGTTGTGGAGAAGGTGGTGCTTTGTCCTTAGGCTTTTATTTCCTTTTCTTCTTGTTTTGAGTTGTTCTTTCCTTGATTTCCTTTGTTCCCTTGAGTTTCCACATATTCTTGAGACTTAGAAGTCTTAAGAATGCCCATGCTTATCTACTTAGTTTGTTCCATCATCAACATGTCAATGAAAGCATCAAATGTAGGCATTGTGTAGTTTGAACCCATTGTCATCCTATGGGTTTGGAAACTAGAAACAAATGCTGCATATTCTTGTGGAAGCTTGCCCATCAAATTTAAGATAATTGAGTATCCTTCTTATCAATGCCACAATCCTTGAGTTGTACCCTCAACTCTTTTGCGTTAGTGACATAATCTTGTATTGTATCAAAGTTCTTGGGATCTAACATGGTGAAATCACTATCAATTTGATATCCCCTAATCTCATCAACTTGACCATACAAGTCTTGAAAATTTTGCCAAGCATCCTTAATTATAGTACATTCCTCATTATGAAAGATGAGATCCTTCGATACATAAAACTTACCTACCTACAAGCAATCGATCTCTAAAGCAATAGTTCTTCCAATTAGAGCTCAAGAAATCTCCAAAGGGATAATAGTTTCATCGATCAAGCTCTCTATTCCTCACTAACCCCATGCATCATGTGTGAAACAACGATCGGTATAACCCAACAACAATGGAACTTACAATGGATAACAATCTTACCTACGCATACTATTGCTAGCAATCAAACAACCAATCTCTCTCTCTCGCTAACACCATCGCTAGCACTCTCACTTCTACTGATCCCCTTACACACTCGTTCACTCTAGCTCAAAACAAAAACAAGCTACTACCATTTAGTACCAATTGCCATAATGTTCTTAGTGAGCCAATCCAAGTGACCATTGGGATTAGTGGGAGCAAACATAGTTCCATCAATGTAATGAGTTAATCCCTTTTCCATTAGTTTACTCCATGCATTAGTTTTCCAAGTAGCATAATTATGTGGAGTTAAGAGAGGAAAATTAGGAGAACCCATAGCAACAAAATGAAACATCACAAGAGAGCAAGAGTACAAGAGACACCCCCCCCCCCCAAAAAAAAAGATGATTTTGGCACTTTATATGTAGTGTGTGTAAAATAGGCCACTTGCAAACAATGGAAAAGTGGAATTCTGATTTTGTTTTACAACTACCCCAATAGGCATAGAACTACAATGTAAAAGACCAAAAAGATAGATCTATGCAATACAAGTGCCAAATTGGCTAAAAAAGACCATATGTTGAAAGTACAATCTCCACTCAAAACCACTACAAATTGATAGCGGATTATGAAAGTAGAAAAAAATCATGCACTTTCAAAAAAATGACACCTGAAAAGGAGTTCGTATGAGCCCAAACAAAGTCCTGGAAGTTGCAGAAACGAGGATTGGACAAGTCCAGTCACCAAACAATATTTTTTTGAAAAATATGTCTACCCAAATCATAAAATAACACCAGCACGTGAAAGTAAACGAAAAATTAGCCCATTACAAAAAAAATTGCACTAAAAAAGGAGCCAAAATGAGCAACATATGGCCTTCCAAAGTTGAACTACAAAAATGAAAAGCTCAATGAGAGGGGGCTGATAATTTTTTTAAAATGATGAAGTAGTGCTGACGTCAGCAGTTCATGGGCTTAAATTTTATGCTCATCTTTTCATTGGAAAAACTTCACCTCCCATGCTGACATGGCATCCGTATAGTATGGACAATGACATGCACCAACCGGATTATGACACGTGTAATACGAATGATGAGTTGTCAGTACAGACGCGATGATTTGGCATCTGATGTGGCAATATGAATGGTTAATGTGGCAGGTAACTGTGTGAGTATGACACTGATGTGGCTATATGAATTGTCGACATGGATGTTGATGTGGTGTGACATGTGTCCACTTGCGTGGCAGAGATGGAGCGGGGGTCCATGCGGCGGTGGTCCAAGCACAGGAGATGGCCGAAAGATCACCGGTGTCTGTGCGGAGGGTTTTACAGTTGAAGAGCACCGATGGAGGACCTCATGGAAGCACAGGAAGAAAGAATGACAACATGAGCAGGTAAGAACGGTCAGGAAGATGAGGTCGCCGATGACCGAGGAGCTGTCAGAGGTGAACGACGATAGAGAGAGCGGTGGCCTCAATGGAGTAGAAGCAATCGACAGAGGATGTGTCAAAAATCGGTGGTCAGAACAGGAGGATGTTGGTGGGCAGGGGCCTTGCGCGAAGTACGACACAAGAAATGCAGAGCCGACAAGGTATGGTTGCAGGGGCCACCTTGTGAAATATTAAGTAGCACAGTACGATGTCGGGGGGAATCCCCCCAAAATATATTTTTTTGAGTGTTTTTTTTAATAAAAAAGCTTTTACAATTTGATTTCAATAAAAACCTTTCGACATATTAAAAAATTGCGAAATTTTAAAAAACAATGTTGAAATAAAAGATATTTCATAGAAAAAATAAAATATATTATTTTGAACAAAATCGTACCGTATAGCCAAATTGGCTAAATTTTTCCTCCAAAGCCCCAAATTTGTTTTTCTCCAAAATAGGCCAAATTTATATTTAAATTTTATGGAAAAGACCACCTGGATGCAATGGTTGGTTCGGATTTGGTCTAGAATGCCTCTATAAGATGCTGCTCCTTAGATCTACCTCTTGACCTCCTACAAAAATGCAATTAAGTCTCTCCAAAGGCTATGCAATGGTGCTCCAACCGCTCTGATACCATGTGAGATTATACTCGAAGCAACCAAGATAAAAGATACCAAAAGATAGCACAATGACAAGAGAGATAAAATATGACAAGAATAAACTGTCATCAAGAATTACATACAATGTAGATGAGCCTTCTTATAAAGGCAAGGCTAAGAGATAAGAGATAACACAATGATGACATGTGGCTCAATGAGATGCAAGGGTAGGTAGAGATAGAAAGGATAAATAGTAAAATATTCCACATGAGGTGGATCACCCATCGAAGGTGGAATTATCATCCCACAATAAGTGGATATGATAAAGTAACAACAAGATCACACCATAAAAGGTGGAAATTCTCCTACATACACACTCCCAATGTATGCATATCTACCTAAGTGTCTCATACACAAACTACAATGTTGTGCATGTACCTAAGTAAACTTAAATAAAGTGTAACTATCTCCAAGATGAATAAATAATTACACCAACAATTTCAAATTCCAAATTTACATTTATAGATCTTATTTTAATCAAATTAAATAAATTTAGAGGTTTATTTACAAAAACCCTAATTTATTTTGGTTAATTGGATTT